>NW_026086871.1:0-108647 GCF_022539395.1 Myiozetetes cayanensis
GGGGTCTCAAGGGGTGCCAGGTTTATCTGGGAGGGGTCTGACCTGCTCCATGAGCCGGTGCCTGCCCCTGCAGCAGGTTGGGTTGGGGAGTTGGGTTGTGGGTTCAGGGGTGGGTTCTGTGGGTTCAGGGGTGTGTTCAGGGGTCTCAGGGGGGCTCAGGTTTATCTGGGGAGGGGTCTGACCTGCTCCACGAGCCGGGCCTGCCCCTGCAGCAGGTTGGGCAGCAGCGCTCGCTGCAGCAGCCGCACCGAGCCCGGGAACAGCATCCGCCGGCCCAGCGTGTGCGCCAGCACCAGCCTGGGGGCGGGGCCGGGCAGGGACACGCCCACCGGGGGGCGGGGTCACACCGCCAGCGGCCACGCCCACCCCGATGGGTAGGACCACCCCCCTCCCCCAAAAACTGTGCACGCCCAAAGCCCCGCCCTCCCACTTAGCCCTTCCCCTCCACCTTAAGCACCACCCAGCCCCTTTAGCCCTGCCCTCCCCTTTAGCCCCTGCCCGCCCTTTAGCCCCGCCCCCATCCCGAGCCACACCCACCCAGCAGTGGCAGAGCCCAACCCCTTCCCCGAGCCCCACCCCATCTCATTAGCTCCACCCCAATTAGCCCCACCCTGTTCTGTTAGCCACCCATTCTCTGCCCCACCCACTTGATTAGCCCCACCCCAATCTAATAGCCCCACCCCATTCTATTAGCCCCACCCAATTTATTAGCTCCTCCCATTCAATTAGCCCCACCCCATTCTATTAGCCCCACCCAATTAGCCCCACCCTGTTCTATTATCCCCACCCAATTTATTACCCCTGCCCCACTCCATTAGCCCTGCCCATTTTATTAGGTCTACCCAGTCTATTACCCCACCCAATTAATTACCCCCACCCAATTCTATTAGCCCCACCCAGTTTATTAGCCCCACCCAATTAATTACCCCCACCCAATTAGCCCCACCCAATTTATTAGCCCCACCCAGTTTATTAGCCCCACCCAATTAATTACCCCCACCAATTAGCCCCACCCAGCTCATTAGCCCCGCCCCATTGATTGGCCCTCGCCCACCTGGCGATGGCGCAGGGCAGCTTCCGGAGGGCCCCGAGGAGCCCTCGGGACCCCCGGGCCGGGGGGGCACTTTGAGCAGCGGCACCGCCGGGAACCCTCTGCGAGGGGACGGGGGGTCAGCACGGGGTTGGGGGTCCCAGGAGGGGCTGGGGGTCACACGGGGTTTAGGGGTCCCAGGAGAGGTTTGGGGCGTTGGGAGGGAACCTGCTGGGCTGGGGGTGTCTCTGGGGGTCCCAGGGGGTTTGGGGCATTGGGAGGTCCCTGTGTGTTGGGGGGGTGTCTGGGGAGTCCCAGGAAAGGTTTGGGGGGTCCCAGGAGAGGTTTGGGGGGCTGGGAGGGGTCTCAGGGTGGTGGTCCCAGGGGTGTTTTGGGGTGCTGGGAGGGTCCCTGCTGGGTTTGGGGGGTCCCAGGGGGTTCCCAGGGGGTTCCCAGGGGTGTTTTGGGGTGCTGGGAAGGTCCCTGCTGGGTTTGGGGGCTCCCAGGGGGTTCCCAGGGTGGTCCCAGTGGGGTTTTGGGGTGCTGGGAGGGGTCTCTGTGGGTCCCAGGGGTGTTTTGGGGTGCTGGGAGGGGTCTCAGGGTGGTCCCAGGGGTGTTTTGGGGTGCTGGGAGGGGTCTCAGGGTGGTCCCAGGGGTGTTTTGGGGTGCTGGGAAGGTCCCTGCTGGGTTTGGGGGTTCCCAGGGTGGTCCCAGGGTGGTCCCAGGGGGGTTTTGGGGTGCTGGGAGGGTCCTTGCTGGGTTTGGGGGGTCCCAGGGGGTTCCCAGGGGGTTCCCAGGGGGTTTTTGGGGTGCTGGGAGGGGTCTCAGGGTGGTCCCAGGAGTGTTTTGGGTCGCTGGGAGGGTCCCTGCTGGGTTTGGGGGGTCCCAGGGGGTTCCCAGGGTGGTCCCAGGGGGATTTTGGGGCTCTGACCAGGCGGGGCCGGCGCTGTCCCAGCGGAAATCCACGGGCCAGCTGCGGAAGTCGAAGGTGTAGAGGCCCAGTTTGCGCTGGGGGGACACGGAAAGCGGGCTGAGACCCCCCCAGAATCCTCGGGAGGGGGCCCTGAGACCCCTTTTTGGGGGTCCCAGCCCCATTTTTGGGGTCCCAGCCCCATTTTTGGGGTGCCAGCCCCACCTTGGCCTCGGGGGTGCCCGTCCTGTGGCTCTCCTCGAGGGCCGCGATGAACTCCAGGTATTGGGGGTTGCTCCAGCGGCCCAGCCCTGGGGGATGGGGGGGTTTTGGGGGGCTCAGGGGGGTCCCGGGGGGGTCCCCGGGGGGTCCCAGGCGCCCCCAAGCCCCCCCTCACCTCGCAGACAGGCGACCCCCGCCAGCAGCAGCCCCAGCGTGGCCGCACAGTGGGACAGGGGCACCACCCGGGACATGGTCAGCAGACCTGGGGGGAAAAAGGGGGGGTCAGGGACCCCAAAAACACACACACAGATCCCAAAAATACACCCAGGGACCCCCTGATCCCCCCCAACCACCCGGGACATGCTCAGGAGACCTGGGGGGAAAAAGGAGGGTCAGGGACCCCAAAAACACAGACAGGGATCCCAAAACACACCCACAGATCCCCAAAATACACCCAGAGATCCCAAAACACACCCAGAGCTCCCCAAAACACACCCAGAGATCCCAAAAATACACCCAGGGACCCCCTGATCCCCCCCAACCACCCAGGACATGGTCAGCAGACCTGGGGGGACAAAAGGGGGTCAGGGACCCCAAAAACACAGCCAGGGACCCCAAAGCACAGGCAGAGACCCCAAAACAGACCCAGGGACCCCAAAAATACCGAGCCTCCCCAGACCACCCTGGGAATTGTCAGAGCTGCCCCAGTGCCCCCCAAGCAGCCCCGTTCGCCCCCAACCCGGAAGCAGAAACCCCCAGAGCATCCCATGGACCCCCAAAACACCCCCAGAGCCCCCAAAGCCCCCAGCCCCCCAAAGCACACCCAGCCCCCAAAGCCCCCCAGTTCCCCCCAGTCCCGAGCCCACCTTTCCGGTAGAGGTAGAAGACGGCCAGGGGGGACGCGTAGTACGAGATGGACCAGAGCACCGAGGCCTGCGGGACCCCCAGACCCCTCAGAACGGGGGGCTCCCGGAGGGGTCCCGGAGGGGTCCCGGGAGGGTCCCCTAGGGGGTCATTGGGGGGTCCCTGGGGGTCTCACCAGCGCCAGGACGCTGTCCGTGTGCTTCTCCAGCCCCCGCGGTTGGTAGTACGAGTCCTGAGGGGGGGGGAATCGGGGGGTCGGTCACGGCGGGGGTCGCACACCCCCCCATCCCCCCGGTTGCCATGACAACCCCCCCGCCCTCTCCCCGCGCCCCACCTGCCCCCCCCGGGGCTCACCCAGGCCGGGTCCCCGGGGGCTGCCCCGGCCCCCTGCGGCCCCCCCGGGTCCCCCCCGGCCCTGGCGGGCGCGCGGGGCCGATGGACCCGGTAGAGCCGCGGGCCCAGCACGCAGCTCAGCAGCTTCGCCATCGCCGCCGCGCCGGAAGCGCCGCCGCTTCCGCCAACGTCACGTCCGGGGCGGGGCGTAACGCAGAAAGAGCAGCGATTGGCGGGGAGAGCCGCGCCCACTGCCCGTTGCCATGGCAACGAGAGGGAGAAAAGGAGGAGTGGTTACCACGGCAACGGGGGACAAGATGACGGCGTTACCATGGGAACGGGGTGGGGCAAAGGGGGGTTGCCATGGGAACGGGATTAGGGCGGCGTTGCCATGGGAACGGGCCGGGGCAATATGGCGGCGTTGCTATGAGAACGGGGGGCGGGGTAACATGGCGGCGTTGCCATGGAAACGAGGCGGGGCAAGACGACGGCGTTGCCATAGGAACGGGGGCGGGACAATATGGCGGCGTTGCCATGGGAACGGGGCGGGGCAAGATGGCGGCGTTGCCATGGGAGCGGGGCAATATGGCGGCGTTGCCATGGGAACGAGGGCTGGACAATATGGCGGCGTTGCCATGGGAACAGGGCAATATGGCCGCCTTGCCTTGGAAACGGGCGCGGGCCAAGATTGTCCCCAAACAGCTCAAGTTGTCCCAAAATGAACCGGCATTGGCCCGAAATCAGCTTGAATCGCCCCAAAAATGGCCCCCCCCTAAAGCCCAAAAACCAGCCCAAAGGCCCCAAACTGCCCAAATCCCCCTCCCGACCATCCCAAACTGACCAAAACCATCCCCAGACCACCCCAAGTGCCTCCAAATGAGCCCTAAACTGCTCCAGTGTTCCTCTACCACCCACCCCAAAGCCCCAGGATCGCCCAAATTCCCTCCCAAACCAGCCCTGATGTCCCCAAAGCGACCCCAAACTGGCACCGAATTCCCCCCGAGATGCTCCAAACCAGCCCCAAGATGCTCCCAATTCCCCATGGAATGCCCCAAACCAGCTCCAAGAACTCCCCAAATTCCCTCTGAAACACCCCAAATCCCCCCCAAACGGTTCCCAAATCCCTCCCAAATCCCTCCAAATCCCCCTAAAACTGCCTCGAGACGCCCCGCTCCTCCCCAATCCGCTTATTGGGGGTCCCAGCGAGGGTCGTGCAGCACCGGTGGGGGAGGGGTCGGGGGGTCAGGGGGTCGGGGGTCCTGGGGGTCAGGGGTCCCCAGGCCCCCTCAGCGGATGGTCTTGACGGGGCTCTTGAAGTTGCTGGCGGCCTGGAGCTGCAGCTGGTACGCCATGGGGTGGATCTTGAACCCGTACAGCCTGCGGGGAAAAGCACCATGGGGGGAAAAAAATGGACTTTGGGGGGCAAAAATGGACTTTGGGGGGCAAAAACACCATTGGGGGGGCAAAAACTGGGACTCTGGGGGGGCAAAAACACCCTCAGGGGGGCAAAAACAGCCTCAGGAGGAGCAAAAACCATCGGGAGGACAGAAAGAACCTTCAGGAGGTTCTGGGGTGATTTCGAGGGGGTTTTTCGGTGGTGTTTTCAGCCAGTTTTGGGGTGACTTTACTGGGGTTTTTTTGTGGGGGGTTGAGGCACTTTTGGGGTGACTTTACTGGGTTTTCTTGGAATGATTTTAGTGGGGCTTTTGGATTGATTTTAGCGGGGTTTTCTTGTGGGGGTTTCAGGCAGTTTTGAGTTGATTTTAACGGTGTTTTCTGGATAACTTTAATGGGTTTCTTCAGATGATTTTAGAAAGGAGCTTTGGGGGTGTTTTCAGGCAGTTCTGGGGTGACTTTACTGGGGTTTTTTTGGATGATTTCAGTGAGGGCTTTTGGGGCGATTTTAGCAGGTTTTCTTTGGGCTATTATAGTGAGTTTTTTTGGGTGATTTCAGAGCAGTTCTTTGAGTGGTTTTAGTGCAGTTTTTTGGGTGATTTTAATGCACTTCTTTTAATTATTTTAGTGTGGCTCTTTTTAGCTATTTCAGTGGGGTTTTCTGGTTGATTTTAGCAGGCCTTTTAGGGCCATTTTCAGTCACTTTGGGGCCGATTTTCACAGGGATTTTTTTTGCATTTTCAGGCAATTTTGGGCTGATTTTCACAGGGATTTAGTTTTGGGTTTTCAATCCATTTTGGGGACAATTTTCATTGGGTTTTTTTTTTTGATTTTCAGGCAATTTCAGGCTGATTTTCACAGCGATTTTTTTGTGTTTCAGGCAATTCTGGGACGATTTCCACCGGGATTTTTTTTTTGAATTTCAGCCAATTTTGGCCCGATTTTCCCGGGGATTTTTTTTGGGATTTTCAGGCGTTTTTGGGCCGATTCGCAGGGGGTTTTGGGGGCACTGACCTGGGCACGAACTGGTTGGCGGGGCGCTTGGGGCGGTACTCGGGGTGCACCATGAACAGCATGTGGGGGAAGCCGGTGCCGAAGTAGGCGCCGTCGGTGTGGTGGTGCCGCGACGACTTGGGCGTGTAAACGTCCATGCACTTGGGGCAGTAGAGCTTCACCATCGCCTCCCCGGGGATGTCCGACAGCCCTGGGGGGCACGGGGTCAGGGGACACCCCCCAGGGACGGGGGAGGGCACAGAGAGTGCCAAAATCCCAGCACAGGGCACCCAGAGGGTCCCAAACCCAACCCTGGGGTACCCAGAGGGTCCCAAACCCCACCCTGGGGCACTCAAAGGGTCCCAGATCCCACCCTGGGGCACCCAGAGGGTCCCAAACCCCACCCTGGGGCACTCAAAGGGTCCCAGATCCCACCCTGGGGCACCCAGAGGGTCCCACACCCCACCCTGGGGTACCCAGAGGGTCCCAAACCCCACCCTGGGGCACTCAAAGGGTCAATGATCCCACCCCGGGGCATCCCCCAATGACCTCCCCAAAGCTCCCCCAAGCCCCCAATGACCTCCAAAGCCCCTCCAAATCCCCCAATCCTTCCCAAAGCCCCCAAAGCCCCCCAATGACCCCCTGCAGCCCCCCAGCCCCCCGCACCGATGGGCAGCATGGGCTGGTTCTCACAGTAACCCTCAAACAGCCCCTGAGATCTCCCCAATGACCCCCAAAGCCCCCAAAGCCCCCTGCAGCCCCCCAGCCCCCCGTACCGATGGGCAGCATGGGTTGGTTCTCACAGTAGACCCGGGGGCAGTATCCGAAGTCCCCTGCTGGTATTTCTCCAACTGGGGAGGACAAGGGGGCTCAGGGGGTGTCCTGGGCTGGGGGCTCAGGGAGGGTCTAGGGAGGGGTTCAGGGGTCTCTGGGGGTCTCAGGGGGCTCAGGGGTCTCTGGGGTTCAGGGTCCCACCATCTGGGCAATGCCACGGTTGGTGAGGATGTAGCGGGTTGGGGTCTCTGGATGGATCAGGGGGTTCAGGGGGGGTTCAGGGGTCTCTGGGGGTTCAGGGGTCTCAGGGGATGGTCAGGAAGGTTCAGGGGGTCTCTGGGGGGTTCAGGGGTCTCAGGGTTCCCACCATTTGAGCAATGCCGCGGTTGGTGAGGATGTAGCGGGATGGGGTCTCTGGATGGATCAGGGGGCTCAGGGGTCTCAGGGTCTCTGGGGATTTAGGGTGGGTCTCAGGGGTCTCTGGGGGTTCAGGGGTCTCAGAGGTCTCACCATCTGAGCGATGCCGCGGTTGGTGAGGATGTAAGCGGGATGGGGGTTCTAGGGGACTCAGGGATGTCTAGGGTCTCTGGATGGATCAGGGGTCAGGGTCTCAGGGGTCTCAGGGGGCTCAGGGGTTCAGGGGTCTCAGGGGTCTCACCATCTGAGCGATACCGCGGTTGGTGAGGATGTAGCGCGCGTGGATCAGCCCGTACAGCATCTCTGCCGCCTGCTCGATGAGGTCGCTCTGGTTGGGGTTGTCCTCCAGCTCCTCGTCTGGGGGGCAAGGCTGGGTTGGACCCCCTCATCCCCTCAGAGACCCCCACAGCCCCCCACAGCCCCCCACGGCCCTGCTGGGCTTGTCCCTCCAGCTCTTCATCTGGGGAGGAGGCAAAGGTTGGCTTGGACCCCCAGGGCCAGGAATTCCTCCAGGGGACCCCCAAACTCACTTGAGGACCCCCAAACCCACCCCCAGGCCGTACCTGGCTCCAGGTCCAGGATCATGTCCAGGGCCCGTAGGTTTGGGGTTCAGGGGGTTTGGGGGTTCAGGGGGCTCAGGGAGCTTGGGGGTTCAGGGGGTTCACAGGGTGGGTTTTTCCCCAGGCCGTAGCCTGGCTCCAGGTCCAGGATCATGTCCAGGGCCTGTCTGTAATGAGGGACCTGCTCGCTGAGCCCCGTCAGGTTGAACTTGTCCTGATGTAATCCTCGTCCACCTGGGGCACAGGGGGTCACTAGGGCAAGGGGTCACGGGGGGCCACTGGGGCTGGGGGTCATAGGGGGCTGGGGTCTCAGGGAACCCAGAGGGGGCTCAGGTTCCTCCCCCAAATCCCTCCATGGGGCTCAAAGGCCCTTCAGGGAAGGAGAATGAAAGTTTGGGGGTCTGAGGTCCCTGGGGTCAGGGGTCCCTGGGGGTCAGGGGTTTCTGGGGAGGGGTCTGGAGGTTCTGGGGGGTCTGTGGGGTCTCTGAGGGGGCTGGGGATCCCTGGGGGCTGGAGGTCCAGGAGGATCTGGGGGATCCCTGGGGGTCTGAGGGAGATCTGGGGATCCCGAGGGTCCCGGAGGGGTCGCAGCCCCCCATCCCCCACCTCGCAGAAGAATTCGTTGCCGCGGAGGCCTGCAAAACCACGAGATCCACGAAACCTCCTCGGAGCTGCTCATGGTCCTGGGGCTGTGGGGGAGGGTTCATGGCCCTCTCCCAAAAAACCCCTTTAGACCCCCTCCCCTTCCGCCCCCTCCCCCACTCCCAGCAGCGGCCCTGCGCTGCCGCCCTCCCGCGGGGCTGAAGGACCCCAAAGGCCTCCCCTGGGACCCCTGAGAGCCCTCAAAGACCCTCCAAACCCCCTGACCCCCCAAAATCCCCCTCCCCACCCGCCGCTCGCGGGGCGCTCCGGGCTCGATCCGCGCACGCGCAGCAGCCGCTTCCGCCCCAAGCCCCGCCCCACAGCGGAGCCCACCAATCGACGCTCGTTCCGTAACCAAAACCCCGCCCATCGCTCGAGCTGACCAGTCCACGCTCTGATGCTGCCACAAAGCACCGCCCTCCTCTCGACACTCGACCAATCATCGCTCACATCGCGAAATAAACCCCGCCCTCCCTCAGGGTTAACCAATCAGCTCCCGCAGCGTTTGAAGCTTCCGCCCGGACCTTCTGCCCTCCTTCTGAGCCAGCCAATCAGCGCCCGCGGGCGCGTCACGTGGTTCCGCACGACTTCCGGGAGGGGTCGCGGGACCCCCAGAAAGCCAAAAAATGCCCCCCCGGGACCCCCCAGGAGGGGGAGGAGGAGCCGCCCAGGTCACTGAGACCCCTCCCAAAACACCCCCATGACCCGCCCTGAACCCCCCGGGGAGGGGGAGGAGGAGCCGCCCAGGTCACTGAGACCCCCCAAAACACCCCCATGACCTGCCCTGAACCCCCCGGGAGGGGGAGGAGGAGCCGCCCATGTCACTGAGACCCCCAAAACACCCCCTGACCCCTGAACCCCCCAAACACCCCCGGAGCTCCCCCCATAGCCGCTCCCAAGGGCTCGGATCGTCCTCCGCGCCGCCAGGGGGCGCTGTGACAACCGGGATGCACTTCCGCCCTCACCGCCGCACTTTCCGGCCTCACCTGACGCCACTTCCGCCGAGAGACCCCGAACCTGCTGAGAGCCCCCTGATGAAACTCCCCGTGGGTCGCGCCAGGGGTCCGAGACCCCAAATTGGGAGGGGGACACGAATGGGGGAGCCCCGGGCGGGGCTCGAGACCCCCAAACCGGGCGGGTAGGGGGCTGCGCTGGGACCCCCAAACCGGGATCGGGGGCACCAGGTGCTGGGACCCCAAACCGGGATCAGCTGGGACCCCCCCGGGATCGGGGGGTTTGGACCCCCAAGGTTAAATCTGTGGGGGTTGGGAATTGGGGTGGAATCGACCCCCACCCGAAATTTTGGGGCTCCGAGATTGTCTGGGGGAGGGGCGGAAGCGACGGTTTTGGGGCCCCTCCCCCTCAGAGGTTTCTGGGCCCCCAGGGCGGTTTCGGCGGTTCCGCTTCGTGGCCCGGGGTCCCCGCCCTCCCCACATCCTTCCCTCCCCCTGGGCTCTTTCCCACCGAGGAGGTCTCGGGGGAGGGGGATTAATTAGGGGAATCGCTAATTAGGGCTCATTGGGGACCCCCAAGGGAACCCCGGGGAAGGGGGAGGTGGCTGGGGGTGGGGGGGCTGTCCTGAACCCCAAACCGGGACCCCCAGCCCCTCCCCCGGAGTTCTGGGGTCCCCTCTGTGTCAGGGGCCCCTCAGGCGTTTTCCCTGCGGGGGGTGGTGGATTTGGGGGATTTTGGGGGCTGTCTCTCCGTGACGCCTCGGGCGGGGGCGGAGGGGCCATAGACGACCCGGGGGTCCCGGGCAGGCTCAGAACCCGCCATGGCCGCGACCCCCGCGACGCCCCGGGCGGCTCCTGCTGCTGCTGCTGCTGCTGCTGCCCCACCCCCGGGCTGCTGCACTGTGCCCCCAGGTATGGACCCCCCAGGGCTGTCTGTGCCCCCCATGTCCTCTGTGCCCTCCTCCGGCCCCCTCTGATGCTCTCCCCCTCATGCTATGGGACTCCCAGGACGCTCTCTGCACCCCCTCATGTCCCTCTGTGCCCCCTTGTCCCTCTGTGCCCCCCGCCTCTGACCCCTCTCTGTGCCCCCCAGGACCCCCCGAGATGCCGACCCGGAGGCCTTTGGTGAGTGAATGACCCTCTCCCCATCCCTGGGTCCCCCAGGTCCCCCCTGTCCCCTTTGGGCCCCCCAGCCCCTCTGGACCCCTCACGTGCCCCCCATATCCCTGTGCCTCCCATTCCACCCCCAGGGCCCCATTGGCCAAATCCTCTTTGGGTCCCTCTTGAGTCCCAAACCCCTGTGCCCCTCATGGGCTCCCCATAGCTGCCCTTCCCCTAGGTGCCCCCTCATTGTGCCAACCCCCCCTGTGCCCCCCAGGAGCCCCCCCGGAGCTGCCCGAGGTGCCCCGAGGGGACAGACCCGCTGCTCACGTCGTGGGTGAGTTTGGGGAGGGGGCACTGGGGAGGTCGTGGTGGCATTTAGGAGCTCTATGGGGTTATTTGGGGCTCTCTGGGGTTATTTGGGGTTTTAGGGTATTTCTGGGGTTATTTGGGGTTTTAGGGTCTCTATGGGGTTATTTGGAGTTTTAGGGTCCCTGTAGGGTCTCTATGATGGTTCTCATGTCCCTGACCCCCCGTTTCCCCCCAGCCTCATCGTGGCCGTCCCTGGGAGGCTCTCTGGGGTTTTAGGGTCTCTATTGAGTTATTTTGGGTTTTTAGGGTCTCTATGGGGTCTCTATGATGGTTCCCCTGTCCCTGACCCCCCCTTTTCCCCCCAGCCTCATCGTGGCCGTCCCGGGAGGCTCTCTGGGGTTTTAGGGTCTCTTAGGGTCTCTATGATGGTTCTCATGTGCCTTTGTCCCCAGGGTCTCATCTGGGCCGTCTGGAGGCTCTCTGGGGTTTTAGGGTCTCTATTGGGTCATTTGGGTTTTTAGGGTCTCTCTGGGGTTATTTTGGGTTTTTAGGGTCCCTGTAGGGTCTCTATGATGGTTCTCATGTCCCTGACCCCCCTTTCCCCCCCGTTTTCCCCCAGCGTCGTCGTGGCCGTCCCCGGGAGGCTCTCTGGGGTTATTTTGGGTTTTTAGGGTCCCTGTAGGTTCTCTATGGTGGTTCTCATGTCCCTTTCCCCCGTTTCCCCCCAGCCTCATCGTGGCCGTCCCCGGGAGGCTCCCTGGGGTTTTAGGGTCTCTCTGGGATTGTTTTGGGTTTTAGGGTTTCTCTGGGGTTATTTTGGGTTTTTAGGGTCTCTATGGGGTCTCTATGATGTTTCTCATGTCCCTTTCCCCCCCGTTTCCCCCCAGCCTCATCGTGGCCGTCCCTGGGAGGCTCTCTGGGGTTTTAGGGTCTCTATGGGGTTATTTGGGGTCCCTCTGGGGTTATTTTGGATTTTTAGGGTCTCTATGGGGTCTCTATGATGGTTCTCATGTCCCTGACCCCCTGTTTCCCCCCAGCCTCATCGTGGCCGTCCCCGGGAGGCTCTCTGGGGTTATTTTGGGTTTTAGGGTCTCTATGGGGTCTCTATGATGTTTTTTGTGTCCCTGACCCCCCCATTTCCCCCCAGCCTCATCGTGGCTGTCCCTGGAAGGCTCTCTGGGGTTTTAGGGTCTCTCTGGGATTGTTTTGGGTTTTAGGGTTTCTCTCGGGGAGGGTTTTGTTGGGAGGGGATCTCCCACCCCTTGAGGGAAACCCCCCAGGCTGGGCACCCCCAGCGCCTCCCGCCACATTTACCCTAAATATAAATATATTTATAATAAATACTAAATGAGTGTTCAGACAAAACCAAACTAAAAAAACTTACAAATATAAAAGAACCACTTTGAAGCACAACCACAAAAAAACCCAATTATAAATATGAATTGACCACTCAAATAGAATCACAACACAAAGCCTACATACACAAAAAGACCCCAGCTCTGCGCTTCCCTCCCTGCGGGAAAAGCGCCGGGGTTTTTGGGGACGCGGACTGCGAGGCTTGGGTTTCACCCGCACGCAACGGGCGTTAATTCCAATTACAGACCCCCACAAAAACAAACTTTAAACGACGGGAGCAGGGGCAGGAATAGCAACAGGGAGGCGTCTCCTCCACCCCTCACAAAGCCCGGGCCGGACGAGGCTTCCCCTGTCCCGCTGTTCACGTTTTGGGGCGATTTAAAGGGGCTTTAAAGCCCCTCCCGTCCGGGGACTCCTCTGCCCGCCCGGGAGGCTCCAAGGCCGGCCCGGGAACGCTCCCGCCGCCTCAGCCCGGGGTCCCCCCCTCACACCGGGGGCCGAACGGGGATCCCCCCAGCCCTGGCGCTCCCGGAGCTCCCTCAGACCGGGGGCCGAACGGGGATCCCACCAGCCCTGGCGCTCCCGGAGCTCCGCCTCACACCGGGGACCGAGCGCGGATCCCCCTAAGCCCTGGCGCTGCCGGAGCTCCCTCACACCGGGGACCGAGCGCGGATCCCCCTAAGCCCTGGCGCTGCCGGAGCTCCCTCACACCGGGGACCGAGCGCGATCCCCGCCCCGTTCCGGAGCTCCGCCGCCTGCGCCGCCTGAGCGCCGTCTGAGCGGCGCCGGAGCCGCGCCGGGCGCCGGCCCCGCCGGGCCGCTCCACCGCGCGGGGGCCGGAGGGGGGAACGGCTCCCCGTGAGCGGGGACCGCAAGGGGAGGGGTTGGCGATGCCGGCTCCTTCCCCCCCCTCTCAGCCCTTCCCTCCGCCCGCCCGGAGCGCGCGGGGCGGCCCGAGGCGCGCGGCGCATGCGCGCAGGCCCCGCGGGCCGTGTCGGAGGGAGGGGGGGGGCAGCGGAATCCGCCGCCATCCGCCGCCCGCCCGCCCCGCCCGCGGCCCCCGAGAGCGCGGCCGCCGCAGCGGAGCCCGCCCGGGGCGGACAGGTGGGTACGGGGCGCGGGGGACCGCGGGAGGCGCCGATGAACCCGCACCCCCATCCCGTCCCTCAGCCCGGGCCGCGGCGGCGCCGGCACCGCCGCCATCTTGGAACGGCGGCCCCCCCTCACACCCCTCACACCCCCACCTCGGACCCCCGAAACACCCCGGGAGCCGGTAACGGAGGAGGAGGGGCTTGAAGGGAGGGCGGGGCCCGTTAATTGCGGGGGTCGTTAATGGAGGGGGGCCCGTTAATGGGGGCGGGGTTCTCTCGGGGTCCCGCCGTTGAGGGGGGCGCGGCCTGTGCGTCTCCGTGACCCCCACCCCCGCCGGTGTCCCTGCTATCCTTTATTGGGGGGGTCTCGCGGGCTGTGACCCCTGCACGGTCAATATCTGAGACCCCCCTTCACCCGAGGAGTCCCCGTTCCCCGTGCCCCTCGGTGCCCCCGGTGACCCCCGGTGTCCCCCTGCAGGTCCCGCGGCCGATGCGGCGCGATGAGCGATCGGGCTGCGCGGGGCCGGCGCTACAACTGCCTGAGCCTCAGTGAGAGCTACCGGGGGCGGCCCCTCGAGCCCCCCCGCGCCGCCGGTGAGGGCCGGGGGGGCACACGGGGGGCTGGGGGCTTCAAACCCCCCCAGTGCCAGGGCTGGGGGTAAAGGAGGGGGTCCTAGGGGGGATAGGGGGGCTACAGACCCCCCCATGGGTTACCAGGATGGGGTAAAGGGGGCTTGGTGTGAGGGGGGGGGACTGGAAACGCTGCACCCCGAGGTGAGGTGGGGGGACACACAGGTACGGCCTCGGGGAGGGTTGGGTGGTCCTTGAAGGTCTTGGGGGGGCTCGGGGGGTGTTGTGACCTGTGATGTCCCCCTGTGGGGGTTTGGGGGTCTCGGGGGGTTGTGGGGGTGACCCTGTGTCTGTGCCCCCCCCGCCATTGGCTGCAGAGCCTGGGCAAGGTGCCCCCCTAGTGGATGGGATGTAGTGGGGTCTGGGGGTGGTTTGGGGATCTGGGGATGCTCTGGGGGTCCCGGGGGGCTCACTGTGGGTCTGTGCCCCCCCAGGTGCCCCCCGCCATGGGCTGCAGAACCTGGGCAAGGTGCCCCCCCAGTGGATGGGATGTACTGGGGTCTGGGGGTGGTTTGGGGACCTGGGGATGCTCTGGGGGTCCCGGGGATGGTCTGGGGGGCTCACTGTGGGTCTTTGCCCCCCCAGGCGCCCCCCGCCATGGGCTGCAGAGCCTGGGCAAGGTGCCCCCCCAGTGGACGGGACATGTGGGGGTCCCAGGGGATGGGGGGGATCTGGGGATGCTCTGGGGGTCCCGGGGGGCACTGGGGGGGCTCACTGTGGGTCTGTGCCCCCCAGGCGCCCCCCGCCATGGGCTGCAGAGCCTGGGCAAGGTGCCCAGCCGGCGCATGCCCCCCGCGCACCTGCCGAGCCTGAAGGCCGAGAACAAGGGCAACGACCCCAACGTGGCGCTGGTGCCCCGAGACGGCTCGGGATGGGCCAGTCGGAGCGACCCCCAGACCCCCGCAGGTGGGGGGCACGGGGAGGACTGGGGGTGAGGGGCTGGCTGGAGTGACCCCAGCCCCCACACGTTGTGGGGGGAATAGGGGTGTCCTGGGGGACTGAGGGGGTGTGGGGTCTTGGCACCCTCTGTTCTCAACCATCCTGACACCCCCTTTCTTTCCCCCAGTTCCGAGCCCTCCGCCCCTCCCCGCGCAGTCGCCGTCACCGCCGGATTCGCAGCCGCCTGCGAGCGGCACCGGGGGGACACGGACCCCAGGGACCCCCGAGGTGAGGGGGGCACTGCCCTGTGAGCCCCTGGGAACCCCCAGATCTCCCCTCTGGGGGGACACGGACCCCGGGGACCCCCGAGGTGAGGGGGGCACTGCCCCTGTGAGCCCCCTGGGAACCCCCCCAGATCTCCCCTCTGGGGGGACACGGACCCTGGGGACCCCCGAGGTGAGGGGGGCACTGCCCCTGTGAGCCCCCTGGGAACCCCCCCAGATCTCCCCTCTGGGGGGACACGGACCCCGGGGACCCCCGAGGTGAGGGGGGCACTGCCCCTGTGAGCCCCCTGGGAACCCCCCCAGATCTCCCCTCTGGGGGGACATGGACCCCAGGGACCCCCGAGGTGAGGGGGGCACTGCCCCTGGGACCCCCCTGAGAGCCCCCAGATCTCCCCAGTGGGGACATGGACCCGGGGACCCCGAGGTGAGGGGGCACTGCCCCTGTGAGCCCCAGACCCCCTGGGAACCCCTGCCCCCAAAGCCCCCTGACCCCCGATGTCTCCCCACAGAACCCCCTCCGCCAAGCGCGGCAAAGTCCTGGGCGCAGGCCAGCGGTACTCCCGCCGATGGTGAGAGACCCCCCTTGGGGGACCCCTGAACCCCAGGGTCCCCTGACCCCCAGAGCCCCCTGGCATTGGGGGCCCTCCGTGTCCATGGGGCCCCTCGCTGGGGGTTTGGGGGTCCCCGGCCGTGGGGAGCCCCATGTTTTGGGGCCCTGCTGACCCCCTGTGCCCCCCAGGTGCCAGAGCCCCCCTCCCGGGCCGGTTCTCGCGGGAGGAGTTCCCTAGTTTGGGGCGGCCGCCGAGCGGGGAGGGCGGCCGCGAGCGGGGCGCTGCCGACGCGTCGGGTGGGCGCGCACCGAGCCCCGCCCCCACGGTGAGTGACCCCCTCAGGACACCCCTGAGCCCACCCCTGCACCACGGAGCCCTCCCAGACATCCCGAGCCCCCTTGGGAACCCAGACACCCCTGAGCCCCCTGGACACCCCTGAGCCCCCAGACATCCCCGAGCCCCTTGGGAACCCAGACACCCTGAGCCCCCCTGGACACCCCTGAGCCCACCCCTGCACCACGGAGCCCCCAGACATCCCCGAGCCCCTTGGGAACCCAGACACCCCTGAGCCCCGTCAGACACCCCTGAACCCCCTGGACACCCCTGGGCCCCCTGGACACCCCTGAGCCCCCCAGACATCCCCGAGCCCCCTTGGGAACCCAGACACCCCTGAGCCCCCTTGGGAACCCAGACACCCCTGAGCCCCCTGGACACCCCTGAGGCCCCCAGCACACCCTGGACACCCCTGAGGCCCCTCGGGAACCCCAGATACCCCTGAACCCCGCGGACACCCTGAGCCCCCCAGACACCCCTGAGCCCCCTCAGGACCCCAGACACTTTTAAACCCCCTCAGACACCCTTGAGCATTCTTAGATGCCCTTGAGCCCTCTCGGGACCCTCAGACACCTCTGAGCCCCCCTGGGAACCCCAAATTCCCTCAGACACCCCTGAGACCCCTCTGGGAACCCCAAATTCCCTCAGACACCCCTGAGCCACCCAGGACACCCCTGAATGTTCCCCGGAGTCCCTTATCCCCCATGGACTCCCCAGGACCCCCCCACTCATTCTAGGCCCCTCCTTGACCCCTTTCCCCCCAGGCGGCAGCTGGCGGGAGGGGCGAGGGGCTGAGGAGCCCCCGGCCGAGGGGGGGGGAGCCCCCCCCGGACCCCCCCATTTCCCCCCATACCGGGGGGTGATGCCACCCTTTGTGAGTATCGACCCCTCCTCCCACCCCCCAAATGTGGGGGTGCCGCTCCCCCAAACGTGGGGAGGGTTTTCCCCACTGAAGGGAGGGCTCCCCCGTTAATTTTGGGGTGTCCCCCCCAGATGTACCCCCCGTACCTGCCCTTCCCGCCGCCCTACGGGCCCTTCCGGGGCCCCGACGCACAGAGGTGAGTGGGGAGCACCCCCAAAACCCCCCAAAAAACCCCCAAATGGCTGACTCTGCCCCCTGGTTCCTGCATTTTGGGGTCCCCCCACCCTCTCTCTCCTCCCACAACCACCCCCCACAACTGGTCTGACTTATTTGTTTGGGGGGACCCCAATGTGCTCTAAACCCCTCAAAAATCCCAACACCCCGATTATTACGTTGGGGGGACCCCAAATCTTTTCTGTCTCCAAATTCCATGACTGAGGTAACCCCAAAAACCCTTTCCCTGCTTCTCACCCCCATTCTCATAATGGGAGGTCCCGAAATTTTCATTCCCTCATTATCACCCTGGGGGCGACCCCCAAACCCCCCTAGTCTTCTTGTTGGGGAGACCCCAAAGGTCCCAATCCTGTTGTTAATGGGGACCCCAAAACCCCTGAGCTCCCACCCCGGGGGGTTTGGGGTTCCCCCCCTGCTGACCCCCTGACCCCCACAGGTTCCCAAGGCCGGGGGGTCCCCGTGGTGCCCCCCCAAGGGGGGGGTCTCCCCCGTCCCGCCCCCCCGTGCTGCGCCAGGACGAGCTGCGCGAGTTCGACGAGCTGGACCAGGAGAACGACGAGGGCTGGGCCGGTGAGGGGGGCTTGGGAAGGGTTCAGGGGGGTTTGGAGGGGCTGGGGGACCCCCGGGGACCCCCCCACGCTCACTTTGTCCCCCCCCGTGTTCCAGGAGCCCACGAGGAGGTCGATTACAGCGAGAAGCTCAAGTTCAGCGACGAGGAGGACGGGCGGGACGAGGACGAGGAGGACGAGGGGTGAGGGGGCAGGGGAGCCCGGACCCCCCCAAAAAAGGGGGGCTCCCCATCACCCCCCAAAAACGGGGGCTCCCCATCACCCCCTATAATCCCTGTGTCCCCCCCAGGAAGGAGAACGAGCCGCCGGCCCCCCCCGAGGCTCCGCAGCCCCCCAAGGAGGAGCCGCCGCCCCCCAAGTCGCCCCCCAGAAGGAGGGGCCCAAAGAGCCCCGGCACCGCCCCCGGCCCCCAAACCGGGCCCCGCCCCCCGCCGCCCCCAACCGCGGCAGCTGGGCCACGCCCAACGAGCTCCCGGTGAGTGGGGTGGGACCCCTGGGGTGGGACCCCGGGGTGGGAGGGGGGCACAGGGTCAGAGCTGTGCTGGGGGGACACGGGGGTGGGGGGCTCAGGCGTGTTCAGGTGTATCCAGGGCAGTTCAGGTGAACGACGAGGAGCGTACGGGTGCAAGTTCAGGCGTGCCCAGGTATGACACAGGTGTGTTTGGCTGTGAGTTCAGGTGTGCCCAGGTACGACACAGGTGCGTTCAGCCAGGAGTTCAGGTGTGCCCAGGTATGACATAGCTGTGTTTGGTTGTGAGTTCAGAGGTGTGACAGATGCGTGATGGGGGTGGTCAGGTGCGTAATGGGTGTGTCCAGGTGTGCCCAGATAGGAGCCAGGTGCGAGGCAGGTGTGTGACAGGTGTGTCCCAGGTGTCTCAGGTGTGAGGCCGAGGCGTGACAGGTGTGTCCTCCCACAGGACAAGGATGAGCCGTGGCAGCCAGCAGTGCCACCAATCTTGTGCAGAGCTGTCGCAGGCGGTGGCGCGGGGGGTGTGTTTGGAGTGTCCCAGGTGTGTGATAGGTGTCCCAGGTGTAACAGGTGTGTCCCTGCAGGATGAAGACGAGGCGTGGCGCCGCCGTCGCCGTCAATCCTGCGCGGAGCTGTCGCAGGCGGTGGCGCGGGGGGTGTGTTTGGGGTGTCCCAGGTGTGTCCCAGGTATCTCAGGTGTGTCCCAGGTGTGACAGGTGTGTCCCCTCAGGATGAAGACAAGGCGTGGCGCCGCCGTCGCCGTCAGTCCTGTGCGGAGCTGTCGCAGGCGGTGGCGCGGGGGTGTGTTTGGGGTGTCTCAGGTATCTCAGGTGTGTCCCAGGTGTGACAGGTGTGTCCCCTGCAGGATGAAGACGAGGCGTGGCGCCGCCGTCGCCGTCAGTCCTGCGCGGAGCTGTCGCAGGCGGTGGCGCGGGGGGTGTGTTTGGGGTGTCTCAGGTATCTCAGGTGTGTCCCAGGTGTGACAGGTGTGTTCCTGCAGGATGAAGACAGGCGTGGCGCCGCCGTCGCTGTCAATCCTGTGCGGAGCTGTCGCAGGCGGTGGCGCGGGGGGTGTGTTTGGGGTGTCCCAGGTATCTCAGGTGTGTCCCAGGTGTGCCCCAGGTGTGACAGGTGTGTTTCCCCTCAGGATGAAGACGAGGCGTGGCGCCGCCGTCGCCGCCAGTCGTGGGCAGAGCTGTCGCAGGCGGTGGCGCGGGGGGTGTGTTTGGGGTGTCCCAGGTGTGACAGGTGTGTCTCCAGGTGTGACAGGTGTGTCCCCTCAGGATGAAGATGAGGCGTGGCGCCGCCGTCGCCGTCAATCGTGCGCGGAGCTGTCGCAGGCGGTGGCGCGGGGGGTGTGTTTGGGGTGTCCCAGGTGTGTGATAGGTGTTGCAGGTGTGACAGGTGTGTCTCCCCAGGATGAAGATGAGGCGTGGCGCCGCCGTCGCCGCCAGTCGTGCGCGGAGCTGTCGCAGGCGGTGGCGCGGGCGCGGCGGCGCCGCGAGGCCGAGGAGCGCCGCATGGCCGAGCAGCGCCGCGCCGCCTGCGCTGAGAAGCTCAAGCGCCTGGACGAGAAATTCGAGGCCCCCGAGCGCCGCCCCCGCCCGGGACCCCCGGGGCCTCCCCGACTGCCACGGAGACCCCCGGGCCAGCCCCCGCCCCCGCCGAGCCGCCCCGGCGCCCCGAGCCCCCAGGCCGCGCCGGAGCCGCCGGAGCGCGGCCGGAGCCGGAGGAGGGGGCACGGCGGGACCCCGGCGCTGCAGGTGAGGGGGATGTTCGTTATGGTGGGGCTGGGACTCCGATTCCCACCCCTCATGGACCTCGGGGGATTTGGAGGGTCTCGGTGTTGGGGGTTGGGAGTCCATAGAATTTGGGGGTCTCTGTCCTGGGGGCTGCCCCATGGAGGGGTTTTGGGGTGGGGGCTGCACTATGTTGTATCTCTCCTCACCTCTGATTTTCTTCCCCCCAGTGGAGCCGCCGCCCCGAGGCCCCCTGGAGCCCCGAGGAGCCGCCACCACCCCCGGCCCCCCGGCCGCCACTGCCACCGCCCCCAAGGGGGAGCCCAGGGAGAGGGGCGGCGCCCCCACGCCAGCCCCCGGCCCAGCCCCCGCCTACCCCAAGTACCAGAAGTCGCTGCCCCCGGTTCCAGCGGCAGCAGCAGGTGAGGAGGGGAGTTGGGGGTGGGAGGGGGTTGGGGAGGCTGGAGATGGGGAGGAGGAGTGGGGGTGGGACGGGGGTTCCCCAAGCATGGGGGTGCCTGGAGGGGTGGTTTGATGTGTGGGGGTCTGGGGGGCAAAGCCGTTTCCCCCAGTCTGGGTGCCCCCTAAGCCCCCGTGCCCCCAGGAGCAGCTGCTGAAGCAGCAGCAGCAGTGGCAGCAGCAGCAGCAGCACGGGCCCCCACGGCCCCTCCCGCGGCCCCCACCCTGGGGGCTCTGGGGGCAGGGTACCCCCGGTACGGCCCCCGGCGCCCCCTGGGCCCCCAAGCTGTTCGGGGCCCTGGGCCGGCCCCCGGCGCTGCCCCAGCTCGGCTCGACCCCCGCTGGGTGATGCTGCCCCCTACGTGGACCCCGGCTGCTCCCCCGCGGGCCCCCGTCGACTTCTACCCCCGGCGTGCACCCCTCAGGTGAGGAGGTGGGGGGCTTGGGGAGGGTCTCAGCCCCACAGAGATGGGGCTCAGGGGAGGGTCTCAGCTCCATGGGAGGATTTGGGGCTGGGGATCACAGCCCTGTGGTGGATTTGGGGGGATGAGGGGGGGCCATAGTGAATGGAAGGAAGTCTCAGCCCCATGGTGGAATTTGGGGGGTAGGGGGTCTCAGCCCATAGTGGATGGATCTGGGGTGAGGGTTCATAACCCACGTAGTGGATTTGAAGGGGCTCTCAGCCCCATAGTGGATATCTGGGGGATGCAGGAGGGCTCTCAGCCCCATAGTGGATGGATTTGGGGGTGGAGAGGGATTTGTCATGGTCACGTAGTGGATTTGGGGGGTTCTCAGCCTCGTGGTGATATTTGGGGAGGTAGGGGGGGGTCTCAGCCCCATACTGGGTTTGAGGGGGTCTGAGCCCCTTGGAATGATTTGAGGGGAGGAGGGCGTTGGGGCCCCGCAGTGTCATTAGGGGGTTTCTGGCTCTACAGCGTGAGTGGGGGCACAGTCACACTGTGTTTGGGGGTCTCTGATCCCTCCTCTGTGCCCCCTGACCCCCCGTGCCCCCTGTGCCCCCAGGGCTGCTGCCGCGGGAGCGCTCGGACAGCGGGGGTCGGGATCGGAGCCCTTCGACCGCCCCCCGGCCCCCCTGCGGGACCGCGGGACCCCGGGGACCCCAAACCCACCTGGGGAGGGGCGACGCCTCGCGGCCCCCCGAGCCGCGAGGGCTGCCCTCCCCTGCGCCCCGCGGCGACGACGACAAGGGGCTAAGGTGAGTGGGGGCTTGGGGGGCTGGGTGGGGCTCTGGGGGTCCCGACCCTTCACTAACCCCCTTTCTCCCCCAGGAGTGAGACCCCCGTCCGCCTGCGGGACCCGGGGGCGCCCCCTACGTGTACCCCCTTCGAGAGCAGGGGGCCCCCTGCCCCGCTTCCCCCCGCCCCCGAGGACCCCCGCGCCCCCGGCCCTGGGCCCTGCCCCCGGGGCTGCTCCCCACGACCCCCGACACCCCCAATGCCCCGACAGGGCCCCAGAGCCGCCGCCCCCGCGCCGCCGCCCGCGCCCCACCTTCAAGGAGCCCCCAAGAGGCGCCGCCCCCAGAAGCCCCCAGAAGGAGGAGGCGCTGGGGGCCGCGCTGAGGCCCCCAGGAGGAGGAGGAGGGTCGCGCGCCCAGCGCCCCGCGCCCCGGCGGCCCCACAAGCCCCGAGGTCCCGCACCGAGACCCGCTGGGGGCCCAGGCCTGGGGGCCCCCGCGCGCCCCCGACGAGCCCCCGACAGAGCCCCCCCGCCGCAGGGCCCATCAAGAAACCCCCAAGGACGAGGGGGGCGCCGGGAAGAGCCCCCACCAAGGACTCCCAGAAGCCCCCAAGGCCAAAGCGGGCTCGCCCCTCCCCTGGCCACCAAGGGCCGGGGGGCCCCAGAGGCGCGGAGGCGTCCCGTCCCGCCGCGCCGAGAGCCCCCCTGGAGCGCGGGGGCCCGGCCGAGGGCCCCGGAGAGATCCGGGCGCGGCGAGTTCTTCGCCCGGGGCCAGGGGTTCCGGGGGCCTACGGGGGCGCGGCCGAGGGGGGCGGGGCGAGCCGCCCCGCGAGTTCCGCGGCTTCCGTGGCGCCCCAGGGACGCCGCCCCCAGCCCCGCGGCCCTCCTCCTCCGGGGGCCCCCTGGCGCGGCCCCCGGCCCCCGGGTCGGAGCCGCGCAGCAGCTCGAGTACGAGGAGAGCCCCGGCGGCGCCAGCGCGGCTCAGAGCTCCGACACGGGGGGCGAGACCCCCAGGCCCCCGCGCCGCCGCCGCCGCCCCCGGGCTGCCCCCGCGCCCCCCGCGGCGCGTCTTCACCCCCCGGGGTCCCGCTGCGCCGCGGCCGCGAGGCCGCCCCCGCCTGGAGCCCCCCGCCGGCCCTGCCCCCGCCCAGCCCCAGGCGCAGCCCCTGCCCCGGGGCTCGAGCGGCCCCGGCGCCGCCGCCACGGGCGGGGGCAGCAGCAGGACAAGCCCCCCCGGTTCCGCCGCCTGCGCCAGGAGCCCCCAGGGCCCTCCCCAGCAGCGCGGGGGGCCCCCAGACTGGGCTGCCCCCACCCAAAACGCCCCGGGCCCCCCGCGGCCACCACCGCCCCCAGCGCCCCCCGCTCCCCGACCACAACTCGGACCAGTGGGAGACGGCGTCGGAGAGCAGCGACCTGGGGGGCGCAGGGGGCCCCTGAGCGGGACCCCCGCCCCGGCGGCCCCCGCGCAGGCCCGCCCCCCGCCGCCCCCAGCCCCCGCCTGGCCAAGCGCAGCTTCTCCAGCCAGCGCCGCTCGGGGGCCCGGACCCCAGAACAACCCCCCGCCGCGGGGCGGCCGCTCCGGGGGCCGCAGGGGGCGGCAGCGAGCGAGCCGGGGGGCGAGGGGGACAAGAGGGTGGCCCTCGCCCGAAACCGCAGGTGAGGGGGCTGTGGCTGGGGGGGTGGGAGGAGGGTACATGGGGTCTGGGGGGAAATTTGGGGGGAGGTTCTGGGGAGAGTATATGGGGGTTATGGGGGCTGTGGGTGCTGGGGGCTCTTGGGGATGGGGAGAAGGAATTCTGGGGGTCTTGGGGGCAAGAAATGGGGCTGGGGAGGGTTTGGGGGCTCTGGAGAAGGCTGGGAATGGTTGGAGGAGGACACCCAAACGGAGGGTTTGGGTTCTGGGGGCTCAGGGTGTGTTTGGGGGTCTCTCACCCTTTCTCCTCCCCCTTGCAGCCGTAACGCCGAGGAGCCCCCGGCCCCCTGGCCCCGGCGCGGCCCCCGGGGCTGGCACTGCCCCCGCCCTCGGCCGTGTTCCGCCTCGACCGGGTGGTCCCGAGCGACCCGGGGGCATCCGCAGGGCCCTGGCACAGCTGCGGCCCAAGGCCGGGACCCCCGCCCGGGCTGCCCCCCGCAGGTACGGCCCCTGGGACCCCCAGATTGGGGCTGACCCCCCAAATCAGGGCTGACCCCCAGTTACAGCCCCCTGCCCCAGGGCTGTCCCACAGTGACCCCCAATAACCCCCTCTGCCTCCACAGCCCCAGAGCCCCCCTGGGCCCCCTGGAGCCCCCGGGCCGGGTCGGGGCTCGGGGCTTATAGCCAAACGGCGCGAGAGGCCCCAAAATCAGGTGAGGGGAGGGGTAGGGGGCCTGGAGAGGTCCTGGGGGCTCCCACTGCCCCAACCCCCACTGACCCCCCTGACCCCCAGGATCCGCTGGGCTTTGGGGACCCTCAGCAGGACGGGCCGGGGGACCCCCAGGGGAGGCTGAGCCCCCCCCTCTGGAGCCACCTGCCCACCAGTAAGGGACTGGGAGGGGACTGGGAGGGACCTGGGAAGGGACTGGGAGGGGACTGGGGATAGTGGAGGGGCATTAAATGGTGCAGTGGGGGACTGGGAAGTACTAGGGGGACAGTGAGGGGATTGGGGAGGAACCGGGAGGGAAGGGGGGGCACTGAGAGATACTGGGGGGCACTGAGTGGGCATCGAGGGGCACTGGGAGGGCACTGGAGGGATGGGGAAGGAGGGGGGACACTGAGGGGGTCTGGGAGGAACTGGGGGCACTGGAGGGTGTTAGTGGGAGGGCACTGGAGGGTTACTGGAGGCATGAGGGTTAGTGGGAGGGCACTGGAGGGGTTACTGGGAGGACACTGAGGGGTTACTGGGAGGGCACTGAGGGGTTACTGGGAGGACACTGAGGGGGTTACTGGGAGGGCACTGAGGGGTTACTGGGAGGGCACTGAGGAGGTTACTGGGTGTACTCCCCTCACCCCCCAGGTGCCCCCAAGCTGCTGGCCCGGGGCAGCCCTGGATGGAGCCCTGCCCCCTTCGAGGACGGTGCCAGCCCCGAGGTGAGAGTTGGGGGGTCGGGGGTCCCAGAGCTCCCCGCCCCCGTGGCCCCCTGACCCCCATTGCCCCCACCCCAGCCCAGCCCGGCGGACAGCGGGGTGGAGCTGAGCGGGGACTCGGGCGCCTGCAGTCAGCGCAGCTCCCCGACAGAGGGCTCGGCAACCCCCAAACAGCCCCAGGGCGGGGAATCCCCCTGCCCTCCCCCTCCCGAGGGACCCCCGAGCCGCGCTGCCGACTGCCCCTCCCCACCAGGACACTGGGTGCACGGAGGAACTGGGGGACTGGGATGGGACTGGGAAGGGACTTGGAAGGGATTTGGGAGGATTGGGAAGGGACTGGGAAGGATTGGAGGATGGGGGGTACTGGGAAGGGATTGGGGAGAGACTGCGATGGGACTGGGAGGGACTGGGAAAGGATTTGGGGACTGGGAGGCACTGGGAGAGAGTGGGAGAGACTGCGATGGGACTGGGAGGGACTGGGAGTGGGCGCTGAGGGAACTGGGAGGAACTGGGAAGGTGCTGCCCCCCCATGCACACGCGGGTCCAGGGAGGACCCCAAACTGGGGTGGGTGGGGGTGCCCTGAGCCCCCCTCACCCTGCCCCCAGGTGTGCGGGGCCCCCCACGGCCCCCAGGCCCCATCGGCACCGAGAGGTCCCAGCGGGCCCGGAACCCCCGGGGCCGAGGTTTGGGGGTCCCCCACGCCCCGACAGGGCCCCCGACGGAGAGCGCAGCGAGAAGGAGACCCGACCCCGGGGGCTGAGAGTAGGGGGCTGGGGGTGTTCTGGGGGTGAGGGGATGGGGGGTCCTGGGGGTTTGAGGGGATGGGGGTGTCAAGATTTCGGGGCTCACTCTGTGCCTCCCCAGCTCAGCGCTGCCCCCGGGACTGGGAGCTGCTGCCCTCGAGGGGCCCCAAGAGACCCCGAGCCCAAGGGCCCCCTGAGGACTCCCGGGCCTGGACAGCGCCCCTTCCTGAGGGCTCCTACGGGGGCCACAGCCCCCGGGCAGGTACCTGGGGGAAATGGGGGCTGGGGGTCACCTGGGGGGAATGAGGGGCTGGGGGGCTGGGGAGGGTCACCTGGGGGAAATGGGGGCTGGGAGGGTTATGGGGGGCTGGGGGGGTCACCTGGGGGTTATGGGACTTTAGGGGTTTGAGGGCAGGTCTGGGCTTTTGGGGGCACTTTTCGAGGTGTGGGGAGGGTCTGGGGGGTCACGTGGGGGCTCCATGGGGCTGATCCTGCCCTGCTCCCTCCCCAGGTGCCCACCCCCGTGGAGCCCCCTGGCACCGGCAGCAGTTTCCGCCCGGGACCCCTCGCTGGCCCCCTACAGGTATTTGGGGGAGGGGCAGATCTGGGGGCTGCAACACCCCCAACTCTCTGACTCTGGACCCCTCTCTGAGCCCCCTCCCCTTTCTGTGCCCCCAGGCCGGTGCTGGTGGCGGGGGCGGGGCTGCCCCTGCCCCCCCTCAAGGGCCCCTTCGTCGACTTCCCGGGCCTGGGGGGCCCCGACCTGGCCAAGCTGGGGGGGGCTGGAGGGGTCCTGTACCCAACCCCCTTCCTGTACGGGCCCTACTGCCCCCCCCCGGACCCCCCCGTGCTGCAGGTGAGGGGGCTGGGGCAGGGGCCAAAGAGGGTGGGGGAAATGGGGAGTGGCCCAACAGGGTGGGGCAATGGGGAGGGGCCAAACGTGGGTGGGGCCTAAGTGGGTGGGGCAGTGGGGAGGGGCCAAATGGGGTGGGGCGAAATGGGGGAGGGGCCAAACAGGGTGGGGCAAAATGGGGAGGGGCCAAACAGGGTGGGGGCAAAGTGGGGAAGGGCCAAACGGGGTGGGGCCAAACGGGGTGGGGCCAAAATGGGTGGGGCAGTGGCAGAGGGGCCAGAGTGGGGCAATGGAGAGGGGCAAGGTCAAAGGGGGTGTAGCTGCAAGAAGGTGGGGCCAAAGAGGGTGGGGCTGCAGGGGGCGTGGCAGTGGGTGGAGCCAAATGTGAACAGCAGGACCAAGGTAGGGTGTGGGTCAGGGATGGGGCTAAATGAGACTCCACCCTCCCATCGGCCACACCCCCCATTTCAGATGCGACAGGACCTGACCCCGCCCTCGGAGTTCTACGGGCAGGGCCAGAGCAGCTTCCAGCAGGTAAAGCCACCCCCTCTTGGGGGTAAAATCCCCCCTTTTGGGGGTAAAATCCCCTCTTTTGGGGTCACGCCCTCCCCTGGGGCCCAGCCCCTGCTCTGACCCCCTTTCCCCCAGATGCTGCTGCCGCTGGTGGAGCCCCGGTGCCCCCTGTCGTCAACTTCGGGGCCCCCCGGCGCCGCCCTCCCCTCCTGCCGCTGGGGCGGCTCCTGGCCCCGCCCACCCGCCCCTTCGCCCCTCCCCTCCTCGCGGGCCCCCGCCCCCGAGCGGCCGAGCCCCCTGCCCCCGGGGCCCCGCCCCTCCCCAGCCCACCGCCCCTCCCCACCCCCGGGGTCCCGCCGCCCTCCCCCAGCGCTTAGGGCCCCCAGGGCCCCCTGAGCCGCGGCGGCCCCAGTGACCCCCAAAACCCCGGGGTCCCGTATTTATGTGGGTGGGGAGGGGCCGGGGAAACACCCTTCCCCCAGTGAGGGGCCAGGCCCTCCCCACCCCCTTTGGGAAAGGAACGTTTAATGACAAAAACCCAACTCGGACACGGAACTGAAACCAAGCGGCCCCGAAAGAGGAATAAAAGTGGTGGTGGAGCAGCCACTGGAGCAGGGGAGGGGCCTCTTTATTGGGGGCTCCTGGGAGCTCGCTCGGGGAGGGGGCTCCGAAGGCCCGGTGGGCGTTGGGGAAGCGCCGGGGGCTGAAATCGGGGGTCGTCGCGGAGGCGTCGCGCCAGGTCCGCCTGGAGCTGGGGAGGGGCGGGGGAGGCTGAGACTCCACCCCCGTGGCCACACCCCCACTGGGACCCCCTCATCTTCTCCCACCCCTTCTGAGGGTGTGAGACCCCCAGAATCCTCATAACACGCCCCCATCCCCTGCTCCACCTCCAGGGTGTGAGACCCCCAGTTAGACCCAGAGCCCACCCTGCGACCCCCAATCTTCATCCTTCTTTCTCCAGCCCCCACCTCATGCCTACTCAGAGACCCCTCCCACCACCCCTACCCCTTCATCTGCTGCCTGTACCCCCTTGCCCTCACCTGCTGCCTGTCCCCCCTTTGTGCCCCTGCCCTCACCTGCTGCCTGTACCCCCTTCTGCCCCCCTCACCTGCTGCCTGTACCCCCTTTGTGCCCCCCTGCCCTCACCTGCTGCCTGTACCCCCCTTTGTGCCCCCCTCACCTGCTGCCTGTAGCCCTCCTGGAGGGGTCCCTGGCTCAGCTCCTGCTCAGGCTCTCGGGGTCCCGAGGGTCCGGGCCCGGCGGCTCGGGCGGCTCGACCCACGGCCCTCGGCCAGGAGCAGGGGGCCTCGCCTGCACCGCCTGGGGGGAATAGGGCGGGGGTCAGAGGGTCGTTTTAGGAGAGGGATCCATTGGGGGTCACTCCAGGTCACTCTGGGGGGGTCAGTCTGGGGCACTCAGGGGGTCCCTCAGGGGGTCATTGTTGGTCTGGGGGGGGGGGGTCAATCTGCGTATTTTAGGGGGTCCCTGTGGGGGTCACTAAGGGTCAGTCTGGAATCACTTAAGGGGTCCCTGAGGGTTACTCTGGGGCTATTGGGGTCCCTGGGGGTCAGTCTGGGGATCATGGGGGTTCCTAGGGGTCCCTGGGGGTCAGTCTGGGGTCCCTGGGGGTCAGTCTGGGGATCATTGGGGTCTCTGAGGGTCACTCTGGGGTTATTTGGGTCCCTGTGGGTCACTCTGGGGACCACTGGGGATCCTGGGGGGTCCCTGGGGGTCACTCTGGGGTTATTGGGGTCCCTGGGGGTCAGTCTGGGGGTCCCTGGGGGTCAGTCTGGGGGTCCCTGGGGGGTCACTCTGGGGTTATTGGGGATCCTGGGGGGTCCCTGTGGGTCAGTCTGGGGGTCACTCTGGGGATCATTGGGGGTCCCTGTGGGTCAGTCAGGGGTCCCTGTGGGTCCCACCTTGCGGCGCTTGGCGGGCATCCCGCTCAGGTAGGCGTCGCTGAGCGGGGGCTGCGCCTTCCCCTTGCGCTGGCGCTGCACGTCCTCGCGGATGATGGGCACCCACTCCTGGGGGGGAAACAGGGTGAGGGGGGGTCACAGCGCCTCTCACCACCCTCCCACCCCCGGCCCCTCCCCACTCACCGGGGCACGGCGGCCGCCCAGGCCTCGCTGTCGCTCTCGGAGGGGGCAGGGCCTCCTCGGCCGTGGTGGCGGGGCGGGGGACCTCAGCGCCGTCCCGCTGGGGGCACACGGGGGCTCAGCGGGGCGGGGCCTGGGACGAGCCACGCCCTCTGTGCGAGGCTCAGCCCACCCTGCACGGAGCCCCACCCCCAGCACAGCCCCGCCCCTGCAACAGACCCCACCCCAGTGCTAAGCCCCACTCCCAGCCACCACAGCCCCACCCCTGCATTAGGCCCCACCCCCACCATAAGCCCCGCCCACCTGCGCCTCCTCCGGGGGCGGCTCCGCTTCCTGAACCTCCATTGGCTCCTCAGGCTGTGGGGGTGGGGCCAGAGTAATGAGAAGGAGGGGTTAACTCGGGGGTGTGGCCAGCAAGGGGTGTGGTTCAGGGTAGGGTGGGGCTTGCAAAGAGGCGTGGCTTCCTGCAGGGCGGGTGTGGCTGTTTGGGGTGGGGCTGCTGGGTGGGGTCTCATCAGGGGCGTGGTTTCCACCAGAGGGGTGTGGTTACCAGGGTGGGTGTGGCCTGTTTTTGGGTGTGGTAACGAGTGTGGGTGTGGCCTGTCCTGGGGTGTGGTTACCTGTGTGGGTGTGGCCTGTCCTGGGGTGGGGTTACCAGTGTGGGTGTGGCCTGTCCTGGGGTGTGGTTATCTGTGTGGGTTGTGGCCTGGCCTGGGGTTACCTGTGTGGGTGTGGCCTGTCTTGGGGTGTGGTTACCTGTATGGGTGTGGCCTGTCCAGGGGAGGGGTCGATATGGGGGCTGGGGCTCAGGGGTGGTCGGCGCCGCGGTGTGGGCGGGGCTACCTGGGCATGGGCGGGGTTACCTGGGCGCGGGCGGGGCCGTGGGCGGGTCCCGCTCTCACCTGTCGTGGCGGGGGCTCGGGGGGCTCCCCCAGGTGCCTGACGTAGGGCAGCACCTGCTCGGGGGTCACGGGCATCGACTCGAGCACCGCCTGCAGCCGCAGCCCCACCACGGCCGTGAGCCAGCCCACCAGCGACGGCGGCACGTCGGCCGACAGACGGCGCTGCGGGCACAGGGGGGGTCAGGGGGTCAGGCCCCTTCCTTGGGGTCCTCCCGGCCCCCCCAGCCGCTCCCCCGGCCCCACTCACGATGCGGTCGCTGATGAGAGCCCCCAGGGCGCCCCTCTCGCCCCGCAGGCAGTGCAGGTTCAGCGCCAGGCACTCGAACAGGCCGCGGTTGCAGAGCTCCAGCAGGCGCGGCCCGAACGAGCCGTCTGGGGGGGGATGACATGGGGGGGACGCGCCGTGAGCCACGGACTTGAGACCCCAGGACCCCCAGACCCCACTGTGTTACCCCCAGCCCACCCCCTGAGCCCCCCCAGCCCCCCTGTGACCCCTCTGAGCCCCCTGACCGGTGCAGCGCAGCACGTGCAGGGCGATGCGGTTGAACTGACCCCACTGTACCCTGTCTGTACCCCCATCCTGTGCCCCCCTGAGCCCCCCAGGACCCCCTGAGCCCCCCGTGTCCCCCCTGACCGGTGCAGCGCAGCACGTGCAGGGCGATGCGCTGAACTGCTCCCGCAGGAACTCCACGTTGGTGCGCGTGATGTCCACCCCGTCCGCCACTCGCACCCGGCCTGGGGGAAAGGGGGGAGGAAAAGGGGTGGGGGCTTAGGGAGGATCCCCAGACCTCCCCATGGAACCCCAAAGCTGCCCTCAACCCTCAGAGCCCCCCAGCAGCTGCCCCTTAAAGTGCCTCTGCAGCCCCTGCAAACACCCCTAACACCCCCAGAGACCCCCAGTCCCTCTGAGACCCCCAACTCCTGAGACCCCCAAAACCATCTGAGACTGCCCCCAAACCTCCTCACTGCCTGGGAACCCCAAACCCCTGAGACTCCCCCAAAGCTTCCTCCACCCACTGGGACCCCCCACCAGGTCCCCAAATTGGCTTCACAAAGACTCCTGAGAGAAAACTCATCACCCCCATGAGACTCTCCAATCCCCCTAGGTCCCCTCTCAGACCCCAGAGCCCCCAGAACCCAGAGCCTCCAACCCCTGAGCCCCCCACTCACGAAGCTCTCCCGGATGAACCCCTCCAGCCCCATGATCAGATCGTGCGTCGCTGCCTGGGGGAGGGGGGGGGCAATGTCAGAGCCCCCCAAAATTGGGGGGTTCGAGCTCCTCCTCCCCAACACAAAGGGGGGAGTCCTAAACCCTGGGGAAGGTTTTTTTGGGGGGTTCAGGGGCAGTTTAGGGGTTCCTAGTGTTGGTTTGGGGGGAGCTTTTAGGGGGTCCCACCCCTTGGGAGTGCCCGGGGGGAGCTTTGGGGGAGGGTCCCAGAATCTCAAAGCAATTTGAGGGGGTTTTGGGGGATCTTTGGGGGAAGTTGGGGAGTCCCAGGCTTAGATGACTTGGGGGGTGTTTTGGGGGGTCCCCATATCTGGGATGAATTGAGGGGTGCCTGGAGGGAGTCCCAGGATCTCAGAGGAATTTGGTGTGAGGGGATCCCAGGATCTCCAAGGAACTCAGGGGTGTTTTGGGAGGGTCTGAGGGTCCTGGGGGGTCCTGGGGAGGTTTTGGGGGTCCTGGGGAGGGTTCTGGGGTCCTGGGTGGGGTTTGGGGGTCCTGGGGAGGGCTGGGGGTCCTGTGGGGTTTGGGGGTCCTGGGGAGGGTTTGGGGTGTCCTGGGGGGCTCTGGGGGTCCTGGGAGGGTTCTGGGGGTCCTGGGTGGGATTGGGGTCCTGGGAGGGTTTTGGGGGTCCTGGGAGGGTTTTGGGGGTCCTGTGGGATTGGGGGTCCTGGGAGGGTTCTGGGGGTCCTGGGGGGTTTTGGGAGTCTGGGAGGTTTTGGGGGTCCCTGTATCTGGGACGAGCTGGGGGGCCCGGGGGGTCCCTCACCCGCACGTTGGCCTCGGTGGGGTCGCGGCCCCCCAGGTATCTCTGGCGGAAGCAGCGGCGAAGCAGCGGCTGCAGCCGCGCCAGGGGCTGGCACCGCCCGTGCAGCAGCAGCACCACGTCCACCATGGACAGGTGCTGGCAGATCAGAGCCAGCAGGGCCCCAAAAAACCCTGGGGGGGGAAAAAATACATGGGGAGGGTCAGAGAGAGCCCCCCAATAACCATGGACAGGTGCTGGCAGATCAGAGCCAGCAGCGCCCCAAAAAACCCTGGGGGGGGGTCACAGAAACATGGGGGGGGGTCAGAGAGAGCCCCCCAATAACCATGGAGAGCCCCCCAATAACCATGGACAGGTGCTGGCAGATCAGAGCCAGCAGCGCCCCAAAAAAACCTTGGGGAGGCAGAAATACATGGGGAGGGTCAGAGAGAGCCCCCCAATAACCATGGACAGGTGCTGGCAGATCAGAGCCAGCAGCGCCCCAAAAAAACCTTGGGGAGGAAGAAATACATGGGGAGATGTCACAACCCCCTAAAGACCTCCCCCAACCCCCCAGGACCCCTCCCCACTCACTGTCAGGGCCAGGGATCCCCCATAAATTCTCCAGCCCCAAAAAGAACCCACAGTATCCCCCAGCCCACCCCTCACCGTCAGGGCTGGGGGTGCCCTCGAGCAGCCCGGGGGTCTCCCAGAGCCCCCCCAGGACCCCCTCAATCCCCCTCACCGTCAGGGCCGGGGGTCCCTCAGCAGCTCCCCCAGGGACCCCCCCAGCCCCCCCTCACCGTCAGGGCCGGGGTGCCCTCGAGCAGCCCGGGGTCCCGCTCAGGCGGCTCAGGAAGGCTGCGATGCTCTCGGGGGGGCCGCTCGGGGGGGCTCCCAGGGGGCCCAGCATGGAGCTCAGGACCCCCTGCAGGACACTGGTGAAGAACTCGGGGGAGGCTCCCGGGGGAGGGGCGGCGGGGGCGGGGCCGCCCTCGGTGGGGGGAGGGGCTGGGGTGCCCTCGGAGGGGGCTGGGGAGGGGGTGGCGGGGAGGGGGAGGGGCAGCGGAGGAGGAGGAGGAGGGAAGGGGGAGGGCCCTGGTCAGTCGGGGAGGGGTCTCGGTCGAGGGGGCGGGGCCAGGCTGGGTGGCCTGTGGGGGAAAAGGGGATTAGAGGGGCGGGGTCAGGGGCTTTGGCTCTGCCCCTTTCATGCCCCACCCTTTTGATCACTGGCTCCACCCCCTCCCTCAAGCCCCACCCACATCACATGTCAATCAATCTGTGTCTCCACCGCCTTTCTGGTGCCCCACCCACTCCACTCTGTCCAGCAACCTGAGCCCCACCCCCTTTCCCAAGCCCCACCCACTCCACCCTGTCCATCAATCGGTGGCTCCACCCCCTTTCTGGTGCCCCACCCACTCCACCCTGTCCATCAACCTGTGGCTCCACCCCTTCCCAAGCCCCACCCACTCCACCCTGTCCATCAATCGGTGGCTCCACCCCCTTTCTGGTGCCCCACCCGTTTCATCCTGTCCATCAACCTGTGGCTCCACCCTTTCTCAAGCCCCACCCACTCCACCCTATCCATCAATTGGTGGCTCCACCCCCTTTCTCAAGCCCCACCCACTCCACCCTGTCCATCAATCGGTGGCTCCACCCCCTTTCCCAAGCCCCACCCCTTCCCCTGTCAATCCATGTGGCTCCACCCACATCTGTGACCCCTCCCTTTCCTCAAGCCCCTCCTCTCCCCCGGCCCCACCCCTTCCCATGAAGCCCCACCCACCTGCAGCAGCTCGGCCACGCCTCCAGGATGGCCCCACCCCTGGCACGGCCACACCCACCAGGGGTTGGCCCTGCCCCAGGAGCCCCCAGCAGCCCCCCGTAGGGGAGGGGCCGAGCCCTCAGGACCCCCGGGCCCCCCAGACAGAGGAGGGAGGGGCCGGTGGGGAGGGGGTGGGGCCGAGCCGGGGGAGGAGCTGAGGTGGGAGGGAGGGGCCGCAGGGGAGGAGCCACCCTGGGCTGGGGAGAAAAGGGGGGGGTCAGGGGGGTGACACCCCCAAGACCCCCAGAACGTGACACAGAGGCCCCCTCAGTGCAGCCCCACACCCTCCCAGCACCTCCCAGTCCCATCCCAGCACCTCCCAGTGCCCACCCAGACCATCCCTGTACCCTCCCAGTCCACCCCAGTGCCCCCAGTCCATCCCAGTCCCTCCCAGTGTCCCCAGTCCATCCCAGCACCTCCCAGTCCCCCCCAGTGCCCCCAGTCCATCCCAGTCCCTCCCAGTGTCCCCAGTCTGCCCCAGTGTCCCCAGTCTATCCGAGCACCTCCCAGTCCCCCACAGTGTCCCCAGTCCATCCCAGTCTGTCCCAGTGTCGTCCCAGATGTCTCCCAGTCCATCCGCAGTCAGTCGTCCCAGTCCCCAGTCCGCCCTCAGTGCCCCCTCTCAGTGCCTCACCCAGCACCAGCGGCTGCATCAGGAGCTGCCCCACGAGCCCACTGATCACCTGGGCCAGAGACGCCCCCCCAGGGGCCTGGGGGGGACACGGGGGGGTCAGGGGGGACCCCCAAACCCTGGGACAGCCCCCAAACCCTGGCACAGCTCCCCCATCACCTCAGGTACCCCCCAAATCCCTGGGACTCCTCCACCACCCCTGGGAACCCCCCCTCACCACCCCTGGGACCCCCAAATCCCTGGGACCCTCCCCCACCACCCCTGGGACCCCCAAATCCCTGGGACCCTCCCACCCCTGGGACCCCAAATCCTGGGACCTCCACCACCACCCCTGGGACCCCAAACCCTGGGACAGCCCCCACCACCCCAAGGCCCCCCAGACCCAGGCAGAACCCCCCACTACCCCAGGAATCCCCTCCCCACAGTCCCCTCCTCAGCCCCCCATGTCCCCCCACTCACGGGGCCGGCTCCGGCCTGGGGGCTCCGGGTGGGTGGGCCTGGGGAGGGGCCGAGGGGCGGGCGATGACGACGCGGGCGGGGCCTGGAACCCCCACGGCCTGGCCTGGGGACAGGGGGTCAGGGGGCATGAGACTCCCAGAGACCCTCCCAGGGGTTTGGGGGCATTCAGGGGTCCCTCTGGGGAGGGGGTTGGGGGTCAGGGGTCTCTGAGGGTCAGGACTTGGGGGTCCCAAGGAGGTAATTTTTAGGGACTGGGGTTCCAGAGGTCAGTTTTAGGGGTGGTGGTCCCAGGGGTCAGTTTTGGGGTCAGGGGTTCAGTTTTTGGGGTCAGTGGTTCCAGGGGTCGTTTGGGGTCCCAGGGGTCAGTTTTTGGGGTCAGTTTGTCGGGGGTCAGTTTTCAGGGTGTGGGGGTCCCAGGGGTCAGTTTTGGGGTCAGTTTGGGGTGGGGGTCAGTTTTCAGGGTTGGTGGTCTCAGGGGGTCAGTTTTTGGGGTCAGGGGGTCTCAGGGGTCAGTTTCGGGTGGGGTCAGGTCGTTTTGGGGTCAGGGGTCAGTTTTGGGGTCAGTGGTCTGCAGGGGTCCAGCTTTTGGGGTCAGGGGTCAGTTTTGGGGTCAGTGTTCAGGGTGCGGGGTCAGTTTTTGGGGTCAGGGGCCAGTTTCAGGGTTGGTGGTCTCAGAGGGTCAGTTATCGGGTGGGGTCCCCGTGCCTGTGGCCGCCGAGGCCGCGGCCGCCATGGCCTGCTGGGTGATCTGGTGGGCCACAGCCTGCAGGAACTCGGGGGGCAGTGGGGGCAGCTGCACCCCACCCCGCCTGGGGGCACAGGGGGTCAGGAACGGCCCCAGGGACCCCCAAACCACCCCCTACACCTCCCTGGACCCCTCCCCACCCGAACACTGAAGTACTCTTAGAAACCCACCCCCAAATCCCCCCAAACCCTCTCCAAAATCCCCACCCGAGACCCCACCTGAGTGCCCTCCCCCAACCCCCACTCACCGATGCCCAGCCCGGGGCCGGGGGTCCTGCCGAGCCCCCCTGTGGGGAGACCCCGAGTCTGGAGTGGGGGGGGCACAGAGAGAAAGAGGAGGGGTCAGAATGGAGCCCCCCCTGTGTGGGGGGAGCAGAGGGCGGGATTTGGGGGGGCAGGAAGGGGTCAGAATGGAGCCCCCAGGCGGACAGGGGGAGCAGGGAAGGGGATTTGGGGAGCAGAGGGGGGATTTGGGGTCTCACCCTGGATGTTCATGTGCATCATCACCACGGGCTCCACGCTCTGGTGCGAGATCCGGATCACCCGGGGCGGCCCTGCCTGGGGGCCCTGGGGGGGCTGCAGGGGGCCTCGGGGGTCCCCGGGGTCAGGGGGTGGTCGGGGGGCTCAGCGGGGCCGGGGGCCCTGGGGGCTGGGGGCCCCCGTTCCCTGCCATCGTCACCGTGGTGCCCACGTTGATCTGGGGGCGGGGGGCTTAAGGGGATTTCAGCAGCTGGGACCCCCAAATGAGGGTCCACCCCCACCCCCTCCCTGTTTTGGGAACCCTCCCCTTAACACCAACCTGGGGGACCCCAAAACTCCCACAACCCAACATCAAGGAGCCCCCATCCCCTATTTTGGGGTGCCCCCACCCCCAATGTGGGGGTCCCTCCAGCTCCCTGATGTGGGGGTGTCTCCAACCCCTCCCTCCCTATTTCTGGGGTGTCCCCCACCCTAAAACACCCTGAGATGGGGGTCTCTCCACTTCCCTGATTCGGGGTGTCCCCCACCCCAAAACACCCCCATGTGAGGATCAGGTGTGTCCCTCTCCCCCGAATTTCAGGGTCCCCCACCCCAAAAGACCCCCTGTGAGGCTCAGCCCTCCCCTCACCTGGATGGGGATGGTCGCCTGCTGCACCAGCATGGGGGCCCGTAGTGGGGAGGGGCCGGGCCAGGTGGAGGGGGCGGGGGCCCCCAAATTGCAGCGGAGCTCCGAGAGGGCCACCAGGGCATTGCCCAGGAGACGCTGCCCCTCCCCACCAGGTTCACCAGGCGCTGGGCCTCCTCTCGACCCTCCGTCTGGGGGGACACGGGGAGTCAGGGGAGGGGCTGGGACCCCCAAACAACAACAACAACCACTGACCCTCCGTCTGGGGGACACAGGGGGTCAGGGAGGGCTGGGACCCCCAACAACAATCACCGACCCTCCATCTGGGGGTCAGGGGAGGGCTGGGACCCCCAAACAACAACCACCACCACTGACCCTCCGTCTGGGGGACACGGGGGTCAGGGGAGGGCTGAGACCCCCACCAAACAATGATCACTGACCCTCTGTCTGGGGGGGTCAGGGAGGGGCTGGGACCCCCAAACAACGACCCTCCCCAGGAAGGCATTTCCGGTCACCAAAAGGCACCGAAATCACCCCAATTTCACCTCGGGGTCACCCAGACCCCCCACCCCTCAAAACTCACCTGTGACCCTCCCCACACTCAGACCCCTCAAGGCCCTGCCAGGATGTCCCCAAACTCCTTGGGAGCCCCCCTCAAAATATCCCAAAATACATCCCAGCACTACTGGATGGTTCCAATCTGCTCAACAACCCCAGGACCCCCAAACCCTTGTGACCCCCCAGACCCATCCCAGGAACCCCAAAGCCCTCAGGACCCCCAAAGCCCCTTGTGACCACCCCCAGACCCATCCCAGAACCCCAAAGCCCTCAGGACCCCCCAAACCCCTTGTCACCCCTCAAACCCCTCCTGTGCCCCCAGCCCCACTTGAGCCCCCTCTCACATTGTTGTTGTAGTCAGCAGTGCCAGCCGTGCCCAGCAGCTCCCGGTAGCGCTCCCGGAAGGGCTCCAGGCCCATCCCCAGCCCCCTGTGTGACCCCCCAGACACCCCCAGCCCCATTTATCCCCCTCACGTTGTTGCTGTAGTCAGCAGTGCCAGCCGTGCCCAGCAGCTCCCGGTAGCGCTCCCGGAAGGGCTCCAGGCCCATCCCCAGCCCCCTGAGTGACCCCTGTGTGCCTCCCCAGCCCCCTGAGTGACCCCCTGTGTGCCCCCAAACCCATTGCACCCCCAGCCCCTTTGAGCCCCCCTCACATTATTGTTGTAGTCAGCAGTGCCAGCCGTGCCCAGCAGCTCCCGGTAGCGCTCCTGAAGGGCTCCAGGCGGCTCTCGAGGCGCCCGCAGCTCCCCAGCACCTCCCCAGCTCTGCCGGCGACGGGGGCTGTGGGGAGGGGGCACAGGGTGGGTCTGCAGCCCCCACACCGCCCCTCACCCACAGCCCCCCAGCAACGCTCACCTGGCGGCCTCGGGGCCCGGGGGGCTCAGGGCCCGGCTCGGGGGCCTCGGGGCTCTGCGGGACCCCCGACGCCTCCATCGGCTCCTCAGGGGGGCCGGGGGAGCCTCGGGGGGCCAGGGGGCCCCTCGGCCTGGGAGGGGGAGCGGGAGGAGCCCCCGTGCCCTGGAGAGGGGGGAAAAATGGGGGAGAGTTGAGGGGGGCTGGGAGTGCCCCTGGAGGGTTTGGGGATTTTGGGGAGATTCTGGGGGGCTTTGGGGAGGTTCGGGGGGTTGGGTCCCCTCACCTCCAGCTGTGCCAGCACCCCCTGGGTGGGGTTTGGGGGATTTTGGGAGGTTTTGGGGGGTTTTGGGGGATTGGGTCCCTCACCTCCAGCTGTGCCAGCACCCTGAGTGGGGTTCAGGGGTATTTTAGGGGTATTTTGGGGAGGTTTTTGGGGGAATTTGAGGTCCCGCTCACCTCCAGCTGTGCCAGCACCCCCTGGATGTCCCTCAGCATGTGCTGGGCCACCAAGAGCCTCATCCGGGGCTCGCTCTGGAATTTGGGGGGGTCGGGGGGGTCACTCAGGGCCCCCCAACACCCCCCTGGCCCCAAAAAGCGAGGGGGGGGCACAGCCTGGCCCCCCCAGACCCACCTGGGCAGGGCCCTGGTCCATGTTGATGTGAACGTCGACCGAGGAGCCGTCGATCTGCGGGGAGGGGGGGGCCAAATTACACCCCAAAATTACTGAAACCCCCCCAAAATGAGCCCCCAAATTACCCCCAAATAATCCCCAAAATCAACCATCCCCTGCCTTTGAAATCATCCTCAAAATTACTGATCCTACTCTAAAACTACCCCCAAAAACACTGAACTTCCTCCCAAAAATGAACCACAAAATCACTCCTCAAACAGCCTCCAAAATCAGCCACCCCTTGCTCCTGAAATCATCCTCAAAATCACTCATCCTACCCTAAAATTACCTCCCAAACACACCGAACTCCCCCCCAAAATAAACGTAGCAATTACCCCCCAAATCACCCCTGAACCCCCCAAATCACAGCCCCTCCCCAGACCCAGCCCGAAGCCCCCTGAGCCCCCTCACCGGCAGGTTGAAGGTCCCCACCATGACGTAGCTGTTGCTGTTCCTGTCGGGGCCCTCGAGTCCCCCCGTTCTGGGGAGGTGCCCAGGCCCGAGGGACCCCCGAGTTGGGGATTGGGCCTGGGGGGGGCCTCGTTCCACCAGGTGGATCACCTTGCCCCCACATCTGGGGAAAAGAGGGGGTCAGGACCCCAAATCACCCCCAAATCGCCCCATAAACACATCTTGAATCACCCCCCAAATAAACCCAAATCAGCCCAAAAAAAACATCCCAAACGATCTCCAAAAAATACCCAAATCACCCCCAGAGAAACTGTGAAATCACCCCCAAAATAAACCCCAAATAAACCCAGATTACCCACCAAAATAAACCCCAAATCACCCCCCAAAAAACCCCAAATTACCCACCAAAATAAACCCCAAATCAACCCCCAAAAAAACCCAAATTACCAACCAGAAAAGCCCCAAATCACCCCAAAACAAACTGTGAAACCACCCCCCAAAATAAACCCCAAATCATCCCTCCAATAAACTCAAACTACCCACCAAAATAAACCCCAAATCACTCCCCAAAACCACCCAAATTACCGACCAAAATAAACCCCAAATCACCCCCCAAAAACACCCGAATTACCCACCAAAATAAACCCCAAATCACCCTCCCAAAAAAACCCCAAATCACCCCTAAAGAAACCCCAAATCACCACCACCCTCCAAAAAAATAAACCAAACCCAAATCACCCCAACCAACCTCCAAAAAGGTACCCAAATCAACCCTAAAAAACCCCAGCCCCCTGATCTCCCCTCAGGGACCTCCAAGCCCCCGAGCCCCCCGATCCCCCAGATCCCCCGGATCCCCATCCCTCACTGTATTCTGCGCAGCCGGCGCTCGTCCTGCAGGACGCGGCCCTGGTAGATGAGCCGCTGCTTCTCGGCCGCGATGCTCACGGAGCCCGCGATGCGCTGCTTGAACTCCCGCACCGAGATCTGCGGGGCCGGGGGAGGTGTCAGTGTGTGGGGATCTCCCCGATTTTTGGGGGTTTCTTTGGGGTGTTTTTACCTCCGGCTCCACCTCGAAGCTCCGCGTCTGCGAGTCCAGGGTTTTCACGAGCACCTGCAGCACCTCGGGCCGCTCCTCCGCCATGGCGGGGCCGCGATGGGGGTCCCGGTTCGGGGGTCCCGGATCGGGGGTCCCCGGGAGATGAGGGGGAGGGGAGGGGGCGGCGGTGACGGGCGGGCCTGAGGGAGGAAGGACGGGTTGGGGGGGGTGTTGTTACAGCGGGGTCGCCCCCGCAGCGCCCCAAACACCCCCAACCCCTCAGAGCCCCCTCAGAGCCCCCCCGGTCCCACCTCGGGGGTCTCGACGCGGCCGCGGCGGCTCCGGCCCGGCGGCTGCTCCGCTCTGCGCCTGCGCCGCGCGAGGCCCCCGCGGGGGTGCCCCTGCGCGCCTGAAACGGCACCGACCCCCCCAAACCGAGGAGAATCCGGGCCCGGACACCCCCGCAGCCCCCGCGGGGCGCCCCGAACCGTCCCGGGACGGCCCCGCCCGCCCCAGCGGATCGTTACCGGCGGCGGAACGGCCGCCCCGCCGCCAATGGCGGCCCTCGGGGGGCCCCGCCCCGCCGCTCCTGTGAGGGCGCCGCCATCTTTAGTGAGGGCAGGACCCCCCTCCTCACCCCCCCACAACCGGTACCGGCACCGCGGGGTCCCAAAATCGCGTTTATTCACCAAAAAAACGCGCGGGGGGAGGGGAGGGGCTGGCGGCGATGGGCGGAGCCAACGGCGAACAGGGGGCGGGGCGCGCCAATCAATCAATCGCAGTGGGCGTGGCTTCGTGTGCGTGTGGCAGCGGGCTGTGCTGTGACGTCAACAGGGGCGGAGCTTTGGCGGTCACAGTGGGCGGGGCCTGTCCTGGGTTGGGGGCGCTTTTGGGGGGCTTTGACCTCCCCCTGGGGGTGTCTCGGTGGGTCTTTAGTGTTTCGGGGGGCTCCCAGGGGCCTTTCTGGGGGTCCCCGGGTGTGTCCTGGTGGTCCATGGAGTGTTCCTGGTGATCTTTTAGTGTTCCTGGTGGTCTGGGGGGTCCAGCGGGGGTTCTGGTGGTCCCTGGGTGGCTCAGGGTGGTCTTTTAGTGTTCCTGGTGGTCTGGGGGGGGGGTCCCGGGGGGTTTCTGGTGGTCTTTCAGTGTTTCTGACAGTCCCTGGGCAGGGGGATCCGGGGGGGTTTCTGGTGGTCCCCGGGTGCATCCTGGTGATCTTTCAGTGTTCCCGGCAGTCCCTGGGCAGGGGGGTCCAGGAGTGTTCCCGGTGGTCCATTATTGCTCCCAGTGGTCCAAGGGATGTGGGGGGAGGTCCCGGTGGTCCAGCAGGACCCCCAAGCGGGGGGGGTTGTCCCTTACTCCTCAGGGGGCCCCCTCCCTTTGTCCTTGCCCCCGGTGGGGGGGTCCCACCATTCTGTCAGCGGCTCCTCCTCCTCCTGCTGCTGCTGCTGCTGCTGCTGGGGGGTCTCCGTGCGGCCGGGGGGGCTCCGGGCGGGTCTCTGAGGCTGGCGAGCAGCACCAGCGCCTGCAGCAGCGCGTAGAGCCCGGCCAGGGGCAGGAGGTGCCGCAGCAGCGCCCGCAGCGCCGCGGCCGCCAGCGCGAAGGCCGCCAGGCCCTGCAGCCAGGCCCCCTGCGCCCCCGGCCCCGCAGCCCCAGCGCCCCCAGCGCCGCCCGCGCCGCTCCCAGCGCCCCCGCACCGCCAGGTCGAACACGTGCCGGGCCAGCGCCAGGCACACCTCCAGCGCCTCCGGGGGCTCCGGGCCCGGGGGCCTCGGCCCCACGGAGGGTCCAGCGCCCACGGGCACATCGCGGGGAGGGGCTGCAGGAGAAACAAAGGGGGTGAGGGGGCAGTGATGAAAGAGGGGGCTGGGAGTGCCCCGGGGGGGGTTGGGGGTCCCTTGGGGTCACTTGGAGCTGCAGCGGGACCCCCTGCGTGGGGGTTTGGGGTCCCCACTCCCCTCTCCAGCTGTGCCAGCACCCTCTGGATGGGGTTTGTGGGGGGGGTATTTGAGGGGTTTTGGGGTCCCCACTCCCCTCCAGCTGTGCCAGCACCCCCTGGATGGGGCTGGGGTTGGGGTGGGTATTTGAGGGGTTTTGGGGGTCCCCACTCACCTCCAGCTGTGCCAGCACCCCCTGGATGGGGTTGGGGGAGTGGGGGAGGTATTTGAGGGGTTTTTGGGGTGCCCGCTATCCTCTAGCTGTGCCAGCACCCCTGGATGGGGTTGGGGGGTATTTGAGGGGTTTTGGGGTCCCCACTCCCCTCCAGCTGTGCCAGCACCCCCTGGATGGGGCTGGGGAGGGGGGGTATTTGAGGGGGTTTGGGGGTCCCCACTCCCCTCCAGATGTCCCAGCACTCACACTGTGAGTGAAGATCCCAGCCCTACGTGAGGACACCCCCCCAAACTCAGAGGGGGACAAGATCACCCCCCTTCAGGGACCCCCAGAGGGGACAAAGGGGGAGAAGAGCCCACCCCCCACCCCTAAATTCACTGATCCCCCTAACACTCAGACGGGACACAGTGACCCCCGCACCCCCCAAAGGGACCCCAACCCTTCCCCACCGCGGGGGTCTCACCTCGGGGGGCCCGGGGGAAGCGATCGGAGAGTTGGGGGCGATGGGGAGGGGGGTTCTCCCCTCACCCCTCACGGGGGTCCCGGGTCACTCCGGCCGCCGAGTCCGCCCGGGCCGGGGTGGGGCCGCTCGGAGCCTTCCCGGGGGGAGGGGCCGCGACGGGGAGGGGGCGAGTTCGGCCGGGGGACCCCGCGGGGGGTTGGGGGAGGGTCCCGTTGTGCTCCCCCCTCCCCCCTGAGGGACCTCCGGACCCCCCGACTCACTCAAAATGGCGCCCGCGCCGCGCCCTCCTCAAGATGGCGGCAGGTCACGTGACAGCGGCGCCTCGCCCCATTCTCTCCGAGTGACAGCGCCCCCTGCCGGTCCGGAGGAACAAACAGGCGCCGTCCAGGTCCCAAAATTATCTTTATTTTACCCCCAAAACGCATTTATTTTACTCAAATATGTTTTTATTTCACCCAAATCCCTCCTCCCTCCTGCCCACTCCGGCGTCGTCGTCGTCGGTGCCGAGGCTTCCTCGGAAGGGGGGCTGGAAAAGAGAAACGCTGTTCGAGTGGGGGGGGTCGGCACGGGCAGTACAGGAGGGTCTGGGGGCAGGAGATGGGGGAGGATCGGGGGTCTCAGGGTGGTCCCGAGGGGTCCCCAAGGCTCTGGGAGGATTAGGGGAGTCCCCAGGAGCAGTATAGGGGGCCTGGAGGAATCCCATGGGGTGGAGGGGGGGATTGGGGGACACTTGGGGGTCCGGGTCTCCGGGGGATTGGGGACACTTGAGGGGGTCCGGGGTTCCGGGGGTCGGCGGCGGCTCAGGGCGCTGCGAGTGTGTCCTCACGGCGGGTCAGACGCTTTGAGCCGGTTCCTCATCGCCGCCGCCGCCGGGAACGGGGGAACACGGGGGGGGACACTGGGGAGAGGGCACGGAGGATGGGGGGTCTTACCTGGGGACATCGCGGTCCCGGCGGCGCCCGCGACCTGCAACACGCAGAGGGGGGGATATTGAAGGTGAGAAAGGGGGGTCCGCGAGGTTCAGGGTGACAAGGGGGGTTTTTTGGGGGGTGGGCGTCGCTCAGGCCGGTGTCGTCCTCAGGGGGGCTCGGAGACTCTAGTCTTTGGCGTCATCACCGCGACAGCCCCCCGGGGTGGGAAAGACCCCCCAAAAAGGGGGTCGCGAACCCCAATTCTTCCAAGCTCATCCCCAATCACCTCCCTCAGCCTCTCCCAAACAGACCTCTATTCCCCCCAGACACCGAGACCTCCCATTCCCCTCAAAGGTCTCCCCAAACCCATCCCATGAGTCCCCATCGCTCCCCAAAATCCCTCCCCCAAGGACATCCCAGGCCCACTGAACCCCCAAAAACCTCCCCAGGGACACGCCAGGCCCGCAGAACCTCCTGAGCCCTCCCGCGGGCCCCGATGCCACCCAGGCCACCTCATAAATGCCCCCAAAATCGCCCCCCAAAAGACAACCCTGTCTTTTCTCACCCGATCCCGCCGAGAAAAGGCTGCGGCCCCTCCCGCGGCCCCTTTTATAGCCGGGCCGCCTGGCCCCGCCCACCCCAGCTCCGCCCACCCCCTCAGGAGGGCAGGGCCGTTCAGCGGCGGGAAAATCGTCGGCCACGCCCTCCCGAACAAACCACGCCTCCTTTCCCACACGCGGAGCCCCCATTGGCTCGCACGGGCCACGCCCCCCGCAGACACCGCCCCCACGCATTTGAGGCCGTTTCGGCAACTTTATTACCAAAAAAACAGAAATTTTACAGCCCGGGGTCGGGGGTCCCCGGGGGTTCTGGGGTCCTGGGGGTGGGAGGGTCCCCAGGCCCCTCCCCCCAGCTGCTGCACGGGGGAAACTTCACGTTTTTGGGGGTTTCTTCTTCTTGGGGTTTTTTTTGTCTTTTCAGGCTTTTTTTCTACAAAACCCCCGGGGTGTTTTGAGGGGGGGGGTTCGGAGTGGAGCTGGGAGGGGTTCCCGGGGTCCTGGCGGCGGCGGGCCTGGGGGGCCCTTATCGGGTCTGTTCGACTGTGGGGGGAGAGACACAGGGAGGAAAGGGGGGTCAGGGGGGGCACCGGGAGCCCCCAGAGCCCCCAGACCCCCCAGCACACACGGATCACCCACAGAGCAGGGGGAGCTGCCACCCCCCAAAACGCCCTCCAAACACCCCTCGGGACCTCCAAACCTCCCCAAACCTCCCCCCAAAATGTCTCACTGTAGGAGGAGATGTCAATCTCGTCGGGCAGCTCGCTGATGTTCACCCCAAACCCTTCCCCAGGACCCCCAAACCCCCCCAGGACCCCCCAAAATGTCTCACTGTAGGAGGAGATGTCGATCTCGTTGGGCAGCTTGCTGATGTTCACCCCAAAGCCCCCAAACCCCCAGAGCCCCCAGAGTCTCACTGTAGGAGGAGATGTCGATCTCGTCGGGCAGCTCGCTGATGTTCACCCCAAACCCTTCCCCAGGACCCCAACCCCCAGGACCCCCCAAATTGTCTCACTGTAGGAGGAGATGTCGATCTCGTCGGGCAGCTCGCTGATGTTCACCCCAAAGCCTCCCAAACCCCCCCAGAGCCCCCCCAAGTGTCTCACTGTAGGAGGAGATGTCGATCTCGTCGGGCAGCTCGCTGATGTTCACCTCGAACCGGTCCTGGACGTCGTTGAGGATCTTGGCGTCGTTCTCGTCCGACACGAAGGTGATGGCCAAGCCCTTGGTGCCGAAACGCCCCGCCCGGGCCACCTGCAGGGGCACAGGGGGGTCAGGAGCACCCCAAAACCTCCCCCTGGCACTCGGGGACCCCCCCAAAATCACCCTGTGTGAGGGGACAGGACCCCAAAGAGCCCCCAGACACTCCCTGTGCCCACAGCCCCACCCCGTTCTCCCCCTTCCCTGGGATCCAGAACCCCCCCAGTGACCCCCAGAGCCCCCCAGTGACCCCAGAGCCCCCAGCACTCACAGATCCCCAGAGCCCCCAGCACTCACAGGACCCCCAGAGCCCCCCAGCACTCACAGGACCCCAGAGCCCCCAGAGCCCCCAGTACTCACAGGACTCCCAGAGCCCCCAGAGCCCCCAGCACTCACAGGTCCCCAGAGCCCCCAGCACTCACAGGACCCCACAGCCCTCCAAACTCCAGAGCCCACATCTCCTCCCAGACCCTCCCCAGCCCCCCCAACCCCATTTCCCTCCTCTCTCACCCCATTCCCCACCCCCAGGCCCCTCCCCGAGCCCCCCCAGCCCCGGGGGTCCCCAGCCCCCACCCTGTGCAGGTAGGTGTCCGAGTCCTCGGGCATGTCGTAGTTGAAGGCGATGTTGACGCGCTCGATGTCCATGCCCCGCCCAAACAGGTTGGTGGCCACCAGGATGCGGCGCTGGAAGTCCTTGAACTGCTGGTACCGGGACAGCCTGGGGGCAGCGGGGTGGGGGTCAGGGGGCTCCCCAGGCCCGGGGGGTCATCTGGGAGTGGTTCAGGTGTCTGGGGGTCCCAGAGGGTCGTTTTGGGTCCCCCACCTCTCCGCCTGGGGCATGCTGCGGTGGATGGTGATGGCAGGAAGTTCTGCTGGGGGCTTTGGGGCTCAGGGGAGGTTGGGGGTTCAGGAGGTGTTTTGGGGTCCCAGAGAGTCATTTTGGGGTCCCCTCACCTCTCCTCCTGGGGCATGCCACGGTGGATGGTGATGGCAGGGAAGTTCTGCTGGGGGGGTTTGGGGGCTCTGAGGGGTTTTGGGGGCTCAGGGGGAGGTTGGGGGTTCAGGAGGGTGTTTTGGGGGTCCCAGAGGGCTGTTTTGGGGGCTCCCCCACCTCTCCTCCTGGGGCATGCCGCGGTGGATGGCGATGGCAGGGAAGTTCTGCTCCACCAGCAGCTGGGCCAGGGCGATGCAGCGCTGCACCGACTTCACGAAGATCACAACCTGCGGGGTGGGGGGGCACAAGAACAGGGCTTAGGGGGCACCCCAAAAACCCCACGGGGTCAGGCTCACCATCCCAGACCCCCTAAACTCCCCCTTCCCCTTGGCCCTGCCTGTCCCTCCCACGCCTGCACCTGCGACCCCTGAGTTCCTCCCGCGGGTTTTGGGGTCTCCCCCGGGGATTTTGGGGTCCCCCCCGGGGATTTTGGGGTCCCCCCGCACCTGGTTGAACTCGAGGACGTCGAGCAGGTCGAAGAGCTTGCGGTTCTTCTCGTTGTCCTTGAGCTTGACGTAGTACTGCTGCAGCCCGTGCAGCGTCAGCTTCGTCTCGTCGTCCACGAAGATCTCCATGGGCTGGGGGGGGAACGCGCTCAGCCCCCGCCCGGGGCACCCCCGCGGCCCCCACAACGGCACAGCACCCCCCCGGACCCCAAAACGGGCCTGGAGACCCCCAGCACTGCCCCTCGTCCCACAACGGGCCTGGGGACCCCCAGCACTGCCCCTCATCCCAAAACGGGCCTGGGGAACCCCAAAACAGGCCTGGAGACCCCAGCACTGCCCCCTTATCCCAAAACAGCCCCTGAGACCCCAAAAGAGTCATCAAGGACCCCACTACAGCCTGTGGGGCTCCCTATGGCCCCCCACTATGTCACCAGGGACCCCAACAGGGGACCCCAGTACGGTCCCATGGGCTCCCTACAAACCCCTCTACACTCCCAGGGACCCCAAGAGGGGCCCAGGGACCCCAGTACAGTCCCAAGGGCTTCCTAATGACCCCCTACACCCCCAGGGACCCCAAGAGGGGCCCCCAGTATGGCCCCAGGGCCCCCCAGTCTGATCCCCCTACACCCTCCCCACCTCCAAACCCCCAAGGCCCATCCCCTGCCCCTCCCTCCTTCCTCCTCCTCCCCCAAAACCCACGGGGTGGCTCCACAGCCTCCAGGGGAGGGGAGCGCCCACCCCCTCCCCACACCTTTCCCCTCCCCAGCCCCCCGAGTCCTGCTGTTTGCCGGCTCCGGGCCGCGGCTGGGCGCCCTGGGCGGGGGGTGGTCCGAGGGGTCCGGGCCGAGGGTCGCGCCGAGGCCGAAGGGGCTCCTCCCCGCCGCGTCCTCCTCGCCGCCTGCCGCCGGGCCGGGGGCCTGGGAGGGCAGGTGGGGACCCCCGAGGTAGGGGGCGTTGTGGCGAGTCTTCGTCCCAGCCCGGGAGCAGGAGCAGGAGGAGGTGGATTCGGGGGCAGGGGGGTCGCGCGCCGCGAGAGATCTTCCGCCAGCGGGGGGCCGGGGGCCGCGGGGCGCGCCTGGGGGCCGGGGGTGCGAGAGGAGCGGGAGGAGGGGGCCGGGAGGGGGGTCATACGTCTTGCATGAATTTGCGGCACACGGGGCGGATTTCCTTGCTCAGGGTCGCGCTGAACATCATGACCTGCTTTTCGTGAGGGGTCATGCGGAAGATCTCCTGGACGTCCCGACGCATGTCTGGGGGCACAGGGGGTTAGAGGGGGCTTTGGGGGCACAGGGGGGAATGGGAACCCCCCCCAGACCCCCACGGGGCTGCAGCGGGGCGGGGTGGGCTCGCAGAGCGGGGAGGGGGGGCCTAAGGGGCTGGACTGGGGTCCTAGAAGGGTTATGGGGCTGGACTGGGGTCCTAGAAGGGTTATGGGGCTGGATTGGGGTCCTACAAGGGTTATGGGGCTGGATTGGGTCCTACAAGGGTTATGGGGCTGGATTGGGATCCTAGAAGGGTTATGGGGCTGGATTGGGGTCCTAGAAGGGTTATGGGGCTGGATTGGGGTCCTAGAAGGGTTATGGGGCTGGATTGGGGTCCTAGAAGGGTTATGGGGCTGGATTGGGTCCTAAAAGAGTTATGAGCTTGAATTGGGTCCTAGAAGGGTTATGGGGCTGGATTGGGGTCCTAGAAGGGTTATGGGGCTGGATTGGGGGTCCTAGAAAGGTTATGGGGCTTGACTGGGGGTCCTAGAAGGGCTATGGGGCTTGACTGGGGGTCCTAGAAAGGTTATGGGGCTGGATTGGGGTCCTAGAAGGGTTATGGGGCTGGATTGGGGTCCTAGAAGGGTTATGGGGCTGGATTGGGTCCTAGAAGGGTTATGGGGATGAATTGGGGTCCTAGAAGGGTTATGGGGCTGGATTGGGTCCTAGAAGGGTTATAGAGCTGGATTGGAGTCCTAGAAGGGTTATGAGCCTGAATTGGATCCTAGATCGGTTATGGGGTTGAATTAGGTTCTAAAAGGCTTATGAGGTTAGACTGGGATCCTAAAAGAGTTATGAGGCTGGATTGGGATGCTAGAAGAGTTACAAGGCTGAATTAGGTCCTATGGGGCTGAATTGGACCCTGAAGAGTTATGGGACTGAATTAGGTACTATGTGGCCGGATCAGGGTCCTAGAAAGGTTATGGGGCTGGACTGGGGTCCTAAAAGGGTTATGGGGCTGCATTAGGGTCTCATAGAGCTAGGTTGGGTCTTTCAAAAGTGTACTGAACATTGTAAGACTAAATTGGTTACGGGGGCTGAATTGACTCCTTAAAAAGTTATGAGACTCAATTGGGTGCCGTGAGACTGGATTGGGGTCCTAGAAAGGTTATAGGGCTGGACTGGGGTCCTAAAAGGGTTATAGGGCTGGACTGGGTTCCATGGGACTGGACTGGGGTCCCAGAAGAATGTATTAAAGCTTACAAGGCTGAATTGGAGTCCTGCAAACCTATAAAAGCATATTCAGGGCCATGGGGCTGGATTGGGATCCTATAAAGGTTATGAGGCTGGATTGGGATCCTAAGGGCAGAACTGGATGCCACAGGGCTGTGTCCCCCTCCCCGGACCCCCGGGGGGCTCTGCCCGGCTCTGGGGACCCCCCAGCCCCCCCAGACCCACCGAGCTGCTCGAGCATCTTGTCGCACTCGTCCAGGATGAAGTGTTTGATGTGTTTGAGGTTGAGGCTCTTGTTCCGCGCCAGCGCCAGGATCCGGCCCGGGGTGCCCACCACGATGTGGGGGCAGTTCTTCTTCAGCACCTCCTCGTCCTTCTTGATGGACAGCCCCCCAAAAAACACTGCCACCTGCACGGCGGGGGGACAGCTGTACCCCAAAACCGAACAACATCCCGCCCAGGGACCCCCCAATTGATGGACAACCCCCAAAAAACACTGCCACCTGCACGGGGAGACCACGGTGAGACCCGCCCTGCACCCCAAAACCAACCCACTGATGCACAGCCCCCCAAAAAACAACCCCACCTGCACGGGGGGGGGACAGCTGTACCCCAAAACCGAACAACATCCCGCCCAGGGACCCCCCAATTGATGGACAGCCCCCCAAAAAACACCGTCACCTGCACGGGGAGATGGTGGTGAGACCTGCCCTACACCCCAAAACCAACCCACTGACGGACAGCCCCCCAAAAATCACCACCACCTGCATGGGGAGATGGTGGTGAGACCCGCCCTGCACCCCAAAACCAACCCACTGATGCACAACCCCCAAAAAACAACCCCACCTGCACGGGGGGGGGACAGCTGTACCCCAAAACCGAACAACATCCCACCCAGGGACCCTCCAATTGATGGACAACCCCCAAAAAACACCTCCACCTGCACCTTAAAACCCATGAGGATCCCTCCAGCACACCCCGAACCCTTCCACAGCCTCCCTGGGACCCCCCAAACCCCTCAGGATCCCACTGAAACCCCCCCGAGCTTCCCTAGGGCCCCCCAAGCCCCCCCAGCCCCTCACCTTAACACTGGGCATGTACTTGGAGAAGCGCTCGTACTCCTTGCTGATCTGGAAGGCGAGCTCCCGCGTGTGACACATCACCAGCACCGACACCTGGGGGGCACGAGGGGCTCAAGAGAACCCTGGAACGCCCCTGGGAACCCCCTGAGGGGGCACAGAGCCAGGGGAAACCCCCCCAGATACCCACGGGGGGCTCAGAGCCCTGGAACCCCGCTGGGACCCCCAAAGCCCCCCAAAGCCCCTCACCTGCCCCGTGACGGGCTCCAGCTGCTGCAGGGTGGCCCTGGGACCCCCCTGGGACCCCCAAAGCCCCTGTCCCCCCCTCACCTGCCCCGTGACGGGCTCCAGCTGCTGCAGGGTGGCCCTGGGACCCCCTGGGACCCCCAAAGCCCCTGTCCCCCCCTCACCTGCCCCGTGACGGGCTCCAGCTGCTGCAGGGTGGCCCTGGAGCCCCCAAAGCCCCTGTCCCCCCTCACCTGCCCCGTGACGGGTTCCAGCTGCTGCAGGGTGGCCCTGGAGCCCCTGGAGCCCCCAAGCCCCTGTCCCCCTCACCTGCCCCGTGACGGGCTCCAGCTGCTGCAGGGTGGCCCTGGAGACCCCCAAAGCCCCTGTCCCCCCCTCACCTGCCCCGTGACGGGCTCCAGCTGCTACAGGGTGGCCCTGGAGCCCCCTGGAGCCCCCCTGGAGCCCCCCAAAGCCCCTCACCTGCCCCGTGACGGGCTCCAGCTGCTGCAGGGTGGCCAGCACGAACACGGCCGTCTTGCCCATGCCGGACTTGGCCTGGCACAGCACGTCCATGCCCAGGATGGCCTGTGGGATGCACTCGTGCTGCACTGCAGGCACAGGAGGGGCGGTCAGTGGTGCCAGGGACCCCCCAGACACCCCCCAGCGGCTCAGCACCCGGGGGTGCGGTGGGGGAGAGTCATAAACCAAATAACCCCCCCAACGGTGCCCCCCCCTCACCTTCGGAGGGGTGCTCGAAGCCGCAGTCGACGATGGCCCGGAGCAGCTCTGGCTTGAGCAGGAAATCCCGGAAGCCCGAGCTGTGGATGGACACGTAGGAGCCCTTCACGTCCTTCTTGGGGGGGGCCTCGGCGCCGTCGGCCCCCGCCGCGTTCTCCACCTCGTCGTCCTCATAGTCCAGCAGCTCGTTGTCCACGTCGTTCTCCGCCATCCTCACGGCTGGGGGGCACAGCGGCGTCGGCAAGGGGGGCCAGGGCACTGGCAGCACCTCAGGAACACCAGGAATGGGGGAATCAGGGCACTGGCAGCACCCCAGGAACATCGGGAACATCAGGAATGGGGATTTGGGGAACTGTCAGCACCCCAGGAACACCAGGAACATCAGGAATGAGGGATTTAGGGAACTGTCAGCACCCCGGGAATGTCAGAGCCCAGGAACATCAGGAATGGGGGACTCAGGGAACTGTCAGCACCCCAGAACATCAGGAACATCAAGAATGGGGAACTCAAGGAACTGTCAGCACCCCAGGAACACCAGGAACATCAGGAATGGGGGATTTGGGGAACTGTCAGCACCCCAGGAACATCAGGAATGGGGGAATCAGGGGACTGTCAGCACCCCAGGAACATCAGGAACAAGGGATTTGGGGAACTGTCAGCACCCCAGGAACATCAGGAATGAGGGATTTGGGGAACTGTCAGCACCCCAGGAACATGAAGAACATCAGGAACACCAGGAATGGGGGAATTAGGGGACTGTCAGCACCCCAGGAACACCAGGAACACCAGAAACACCAGGAATGGGGGATTTGGGAAACTGTCAGCACCCCAGGAACACCAGGAACATCAGGAATGGGGGATTTGGGGAACTGTCAGCACCCCAGGAACACCAGGAATGGGGGACTCAGGGGACTGTCAGCACCCCAGGAACATCAGGAACACCAGGAATGGGGGACTCAGGGGACTGTCAGCACCCCAGGAACATCAGGAACATCAGGAATGAGGGATTTAGGGAACTGTCAGCACCCCGGGAATGTCAGAGCCCAGGAACATCAGGAATGAGGGATTTGGGGAACTGTCAGCACCCTGGGAGCACCAGGAATGTGGGAACACCAGGAATGGGGGACTTGGGGAGCTGTCAGCACCCTGGGAGCACCAGGAGCCCAGAAATGTCAGGAATGTGGGAATCAGGCAACTATCAGGGCCGGTACTACAGGACTACCAGGACTATGGGACCACCGGGACACATCCCCCCCCCAAAAGGGACCTGTGCAGGGTCAGCACCCCGGGACCACCAGGAGCATGGGAACACCAGAATAATGGGACCACCAGCCCAGGAACACCAAAAACCACGGAACCACCAGTGCCATGGGGCCATCAGGACTATGGCACCACCAGTGCCATGGGACCACCGAGACCCATCACCCCCAAAAAGGGACCAGGGCAGGGTCAGCACCCCGGGACCACCAGGACCCCAAAGGTACCCCCAGGGCACCCCCGACCCCACGAGGAGCCCCAGACACCCACCAGAGCCTCTATGGACCCCCTGCCCCAAAAACACCCCAACACCACCACCCCCCAACCCAAAAGGGCACCCTGGAACGTGGGGACCCCATCCCTGCACAGCAGACCCCAGACCCGGTCCCTCTCCACCTGGGACCCCCATCCCTGCACAGGAGACCCCAAACCCGGTCCCTCCCCACCTGGGACCCCCATCCCTGCACAGCAGACCCCAAACCCGGTCCCCTCCCGCCACAAAGGGCGCTGGGACCCCCACCCCCGCCCAGGGGGCCGCAAACCGCGAGCCCGCTCTCCCCACAAGCCCCCGGTGGTCGCCGCCCCCGGTGTCCCCCCAGCCCCTCCCGCTCCCTCTCTCCCCTCCCTCACGAACCCCCGGCGCCGCCATCTTGGCGCGCACAACGGGCGGGCGGCTCCGGCGCTCCCGCGCGCGGCGGGGGCGGCCTGGGGACCCGCAGCCGGGCACGGGGGCGCGGGGGCTGCGGGGACGCGCGGGGGACCCGCGATGGGCGGCGGGGGCGGCGATGGCGGCGGATGCAGGACCGGCCCGGCCCGACTCACCCCGAGCGCTGCGACCGCCGCGACCGACCGGGCGGGGCCTGCCGTCACTTCCGGCGGGGCCGCCCCGCCCCCGGGCTGCCCTCGGCACCGCCTGAACCTGCCCCGGCACCGGCGCGGCCCCCGCGCCCCGCTCCGCCGCTCCCCCGCGCTCCCCCGCGGCTCCCGCGCGGCCCCGCCGCCCCCCGGTGCCCCGCGACCCCCTAAACCCTCCCTGGGGTCCCGCACCTCCGCTCGGGCACCGCGCAGGCCGCTCCCACCGCGGGGTCCTCGCGCTCCCGCCTTCGCGGCTCCCGCCCCCGCCGCGCGCGTCGCTATGGCGACGCTGTTCCCGCCGCTCTGGCCCCGCCCACGGCGATGACGCCACGCGGCGCTCGGCCAATCGGAGTGTTTATTCCGCTCAGGGCCCGCCCTCCAGGCTGATGGTGGCCAATGAGACGCTCTCGGTGGAGAGGCTCCGCCCCTTCTCGTAGATGACGTAGAGCAGCGGCGCGCGGTCCCCCTCGCCAGGGGGCGGGGCCGCCAGGGCGGAGTAGCCGCTCGGCCCCGCCCACACGCGCAGGCCCCGCCCCCACCACGTGGCGCCGCCGTCGAAGCTCCAGCGCAGGGTCAGGTTCACCCCTGGGGAGGGCGTTAGGGACATCAGGGACACCCCGAGCCCTCCAGAGCTCCCAGAGCCCCCTCAGGTCCTCCCGGACACCACGGATTGCCCCCTGTCCCACCCATATCCCCACCCATGTCCCCCTCTATGCTTCCCTCGTGTCCCCCATATCCCCACCCATGTCCCCACCCCATGTCCCCAACCATGTCCCCTCTCAATCGTCCCCCTGTGTCCCCTCATATCCCCACCCATATCCCCACCCATGTCCCCAACCATGTCCCCCTCAATCTTCCCCGTGTCCCTCCATATCCCCCCATGTCCCCTTTAATCTTCTCTTGTGCCCCCATATCCCCACCCATGTCCCCACTCCATGTTTCCCCTCAATCTTCTCCTGTGATCCCCCATATCTCCCCTATCCCCATGTCCCCATCCATATCCCCATCCATGTCCCCCTTTAATCTTCTCCTGTGATCCCCCATATCCCCACCCATGTTCCCCTCAACCTTCTCCTGTGTCCCCCCATCTCCACCCATGTTCCCCTCATTCTTTCCGTGTCCCCCCCATATCCCCACCCATGTCCCTCTTTAATCTTCTCTTGTGCCTCCCATATCCCCACCCATGTTCCCCCTCATTCTTCCCCTATGTCCCCCATCTCACCTCCTTGTCCCCCTCAATCTTCCCCCATGTCCCCCATATCCCCACCCATGTCCCCCCTCAATCTTCGTCCGTATCCCTCCCTTGTCCCCCTATATCCCCCTAATATCTTCCCCTGTGTCCCCCATGTCACCCCATATCCCCCATGTCCCCCTCAATCTTCCCCTGTGTCCCCCCAAATCCCCCATATCCCCTCAATCTTCCCCTGTGTCCCCCCCGTGCCCCCCCCTCACTGTCGCTCTCGTGGGCGGGGTTGCTGAAGAACAGGACCCCCTGTGTGAGCAGGACCCCCGCGGCCACGGCGGGGTCGGGCAGGGCGGGGTCGAAGGTGACGGCGTCGGGGGGCAGCGTGTCCCCCCCGTCCCAGCTGCGGGCCACCATGCGGCAGCGGCAGCGGTACGAGCCCTGGTTGCGGATGCTCACGCCCAGGGACCCGTCGGGCAGCTCGTACGGCTGGGGGGGGATAAAGGAGGGGTGAGAGGGTCAAATCCCCTCGGGCAGCAAAACCCCCCCCCGGGACCACCCGGCTCGCCCCCAAGGTCTGAGCACGACCCGCACCCACCCCCAGCACCTGGGACCCCCCAGATGGGAGGGACCCCCCCACACCCATCCATGAACTCCTGAGCCCCCAGGAGCCCCCCTCCAATTCCCAGAGTCCATCTCCGGATTCCTGCGCCCCAGGAGACCCCTATTGCCCCCACCCCCAAATTCCCAGAGCCCCCCGTACCTGGCACTCGTCGGGGGTGAAGTCGTGGGGTGCCGGGGGCCCGAAGAGGATGGCGGGCAGGACCCCCTGCGCCAGGAGGCCCCCCGTCGTCGCTGAGCAGCAGCGAGACCCCGTCCCGCTCCAGGGTGCCGTGGCCGCAGAACACCAGGCGGCCCCGGAACGGGGTCTCTGCTTCTGGGGGGAGAACAGAGGAGTGAGACCCCCAGGACCTCCTGACTCCCCAGGAAACCCCCAAAATCCCCCAAACTGCCTGGATGCCGCTGCCGGGCCGGCGCGAAGACCTCCCCACGACCCCCGAGAGGTTCTGGGGGTCCCCAGGAGCGGCCCCCGTCGCGGCTGCGCAGCAGGAGGGTGGCGGGGGCCCGCAGGGCTGGGGGTGGGCCAGCGGGCGAAGAGCAGCAGCACCTCGGGCCCCACGCTCAGCAGGGCCCCAAATTCAGCCCGTCCCCCAGCCGTCGTCGGCCGCCACCTCCGTGGGGCCCCACGTGGCTCCTGGGGAGGGGAGGGGGAAACGGTCAGAGACAGCCCCCCAGCAGAGACCCCCAGAGACACCCCCAATCTCCCCAGAGACCCCTCAGGTGCTCCCCCGGCCCTCCCCAAAACCTCCCACACCCCCAGACCCTCCCAGAGCCCCCTCAGGGTCCCTCCTGCCCCTGAGGATCCCCCAGGGCCCCCATAGACCCCAGGGACTCCTCCAGCCACCCCAGGAACCCCAGAGACCCCTCAGGGACCCTCAGGACTCCTCAGGATCCCCAGGGACCCCCAGTCTCCCTCAGGGACCCCTCAGGGACCCCAGAACCCCCTCAGGGGCCCCTCCAGTCCCCCAATCTCCCCCAGAGACCCCTCAGGGACCCCCATGACCCCCTCAGGGACCTCCTCAGGGGCCCCTCCAGCCCCCCAGTCTCCCCCAGAGACCCCTCAGGGACCCCCAGGAACCCCCAGCCTCTCTAATGTCCCCCAGAGACCCCTCAGAGAGCCCCCAGCCCCCCAGTCTCCCTCAGGGACCCCCAGCCCCTCCAGGCCCCCAGTCTCCCCAGAGACCCCTCAGGGACCCCCAGCCCCTCCAGCCCCCCAGTCTCCCCCAGGGACCCCTCAGGGACCCCCAGCCCCTCCAGCCCCCCAGTCTCCCCAGGGACCCCCACCTCCGTCAGGGGAACGGCGGCAGGCGATGACTTTGGCCCCCACGTCTCCCGCCGAGCGTTTCCTGCCCTCGGCGCAGGCCAGCAGGGCCCCCCGGGCGTGGCGACCACCAGGGGCACGCGGAGGTGTGGACCCCCGCGGCCCTCCCCGCTCACTCCACAGCACCTGCTCCCGCACCACCCGCGGCCGCACCTGGGGGCACACGGGGGGTCAGGGGGTATGGGGGTCTGGGGGCAGAAAGTGGGGGAGGGTCCCAGGGGTGAGGGGGGTCGAGGGGGAGGAGAGGGGCAACAACGGGGGGCTCTGGGGGTTATGGGGCTGGGGGACATTGGGGGTGTCAGAGAGGGGGCACCACCGAAACCCCCAGAGGAGTGTCCCAGTGCTGGGGGGTCAGTGGAGGGGTCCCTTGTCCCCCCCACCCCGTACCGTGTCGGGGGTCAATGGGGGGGTCAGTGGGGGTCAGTGGGTGCCCTCCCCGTACCGTGTCGGGGGTCAGTGGGGGTCAGTGGGTGCCCTCTCCCCGTACCGTGTCGGGGGTCAGTGGGGGTCGGTGGGTGCCCCTCCCCCGTACCGTGTCGGGGTCAGTGGGGTCGGTGGGTGCCCTCCCCCGTACCGTGTCGGGGGTCAATGGGGGGGTCAGTGGGTGCCCCCTCCCCCCCGTACCGTGTCGGGGGTCAGTGGGGGGTCGGTGGGTGCCCCCTCCCCCCCGTACCGTGTCGGGGGTCATTGGGGGTCGGTGGGTGCCCCTCCCCCGTACCGTGTCGGGGTCAATGGGGGCTCAGTGGTGCCCTCCCCGTACCGTGTCGGGGTCAGTGGGTGCCCTCCCCGTACCGTGTCGGGGGTCACTGGGGTCAGTGGTGCCCTCCCCCGTACCGTGTCGGGGGCCAGTGGGTGCCCCTCCCCCGTACCGTGTCGGGGGTCAGTGGGGGGGGTCAGTGGGTGCCCCCTCCCCCCCGTACCGTGTCGGGGGTGGGCTGCCAGCGCCCCGCGGCCCCCACCGCGAGCAGCAGCGGCGGCAGCAGCGCCCGGAGCATCGCGGCCCCTTTAAGAGAACCCGGAAGTGTCACCGGCGACGGCCCCTCCCCCATCGGCGGGGCACGTGACCGCCGCGAGGGCGGGGCCTGCGCTTAAAACGGCAGCGGGGCCCAGGTCGTTTTACTCTTAAAACGGCAACGACAGCGCGAGGGGTCCGCGCAACCGTAAATCGGTTTTAATGGTCTTTTGTTAAATATAAATTAACTAAATAAAGATAAATTAACTAAATGAAATAATAAATTAACTAAATACAATAATTTTCTTACAAAACAGTTTAACTGAATAATCTAATTGTATAATTTTACTACTACTTTTATCTAATTCTTAGTTATAAATACTTAGAATTATATAATATCTGCATTTTGTTTTTATCTTACTGTAAGTTAAATAACAAAATTTTGTTCTTTCTTTTATTTTTATCGCATGGGGGCGGAGTCCGCTCTTAAAAGGGCAACACCACGCATAGGGCCCACACATAAACCCCATCAGTAAAAATAAATGTATTTTACTGCTTTTATCATTTTTATTGCTTTATTGCACTTTTGTTGCTCCCACACAAAATGGGGAGACCCCCCCCGGCCCGCGGGGGGGCGGGGCTAAGGCGGGGCCACACCCACAACGGTGCCGTTTGAAGGGGCGGGGGCTGATGTGGCCCCTCCCCCTCACCGGGATGGGCGTGGCTGAACGAGGGTCACGCCCCTTGGGCCACCCCGGGGCATCCTGGGAAGGGTCCGCTCAGGGCTCGGCCAATCGCAGGAGGGGACCCGCGGGGGTGGGGACACTGCAGGGGGAGGGGGGGGTTACAGGGGGGTCACTGAGGGGTCAGGGGTCACCCAGGGGTCACTGAGCGTCCCAGGGTGGTCCCATGGCGGGGGGGGGTCGGTACCTGAGCAGCTCCTGCGCCCCCAGCAGGTCGTGCAGCAGGAACGGGACCCCCAGGCGGGCGCCCGGGGGGGGCTTCGCCCTCTGCAGCTCCCGCAGCGGAACCTCCCGGTGCCGCGAGCGCCGCACCACCGACAGCAGGGCCCGGCGGCCTGGGGGGCACGGGGGGGTCACTGGAGGGGCAGGGACCCTTGGGAACACCCCCGGGGTAAGGGGGGCTCAGGGGGGGTCTGGGGGTCCCACTCACCCCTCAGCAGGGCCCGCACGAAGCGCCCGACCCCCGGCACGGCCAACCACCAACTGCCGGCGTCCCGCACCGTGAGCACCCCCGAGACCACCAGCTGCCTGGGGGGGCATGGGGGGAACATCAGCACCCCCGAGACCAACAACTGCCTGGGGGGGCATGGGGGGAACATCAGCACCCCCAGACCATTGACTGCCTGGGGGGGAACATCAGCACCCCCAGACCACCAGCTGCCTGGGGGTACAGGGGGGGCTTATCAGCACCCCCAGACCACCAGCTGCCTGGGGGGGCATGGGGGGAACATCAGCACCCCCGAGACCACCAGCTGCCTGGGGGGGCACAGGGGGGGCTTATCAGCACCCCCAGACCACCAGCTGCCTGGGGGGGGAACATCAGCACCCCCAGACCACCAGCTGCCTGGGGGACATGGGGGACATCAGCACCCCCAGACCACCAGCTGCCTGGGGGGGCACAGGGGGGGGTCACATCAGCATCCCCCAGACCACCAACTGCCTGGGGGGGTCACATCAGCACCCCCAGACCACCAGCTGCCTGGGGGGGACATGGGGGGAACATCAGCATCCCCCAGACCACCAGCTGCCTGGGGGGGCATGGGGGGAACATCAGCACCCCCAGACCACCAACTGCCTGGGGGGGTCCCAAACCCGCTCCAGGCTGTCCCCAGCCCCCAACCCCCAGCCCCCAGGCCGTGCGTGACGTCGCTGTCCCCGAAGCCCAGGCTCTCCATCCTGCCCCGGTCGTAGCTCAGCTCCGGCGTCGCCGCCACCGCCTCGTCCAGGAAGCGCCGCACCAGCCCCTCCCGGGGGGTCCCAGCCACGGCCTGCAGGGCCTGGGGGGGCACGGGGGTCAGAGGGTCACTGAACCCCCCCAACCACCCCCCCAAACCCATCCATGCACCTTGTCCCGGTACAGCTCCGTCCTCACCACGCCCAGTGCGTCGGGGCCCAGCCCCAGGTGCAGCAGCCGCACCTGCCCCTCGTCCCGCAGCCGGTTCTGGGGGCACACGGGGTCGGTGTCGGGTCGGGGGGGCTCAGGGCGGTCCCCAGCCCCCCCCGGGGCTCACCAGGTGCCGGTCCACGGCCGTGCGGTCCCGCACCACGTCGTAGAGCTGGTGCCGCAGCAGCAGCGGGGGCAGCGCGTCCCCGAAGAGCCCCCGCGGGAACAGCGCCCACACGGCCGCCAGCGCCGCATCCACGGACACGGGGCTGCCTGCGGGGCGCGGGGCGTGAGACCCCCGGGACGCACCCCCGAGAGACCCGGGACGCACCCCCGAGAGACCCGGGATGCACCGGGGACACCCCCGAGGGATCCGGGATGCACCGGGGACACCCCCAAGGGATCCGGGACACACCGGGGACACCCCCACAGAGACCCGGGATGTACCGGGGACATCCCCACAGAGACCCGGGATGTACCGGGGACACCCCCACAAAGACCCGGGACAGACCGGGGACACCCCCACAGAGACCCGGGATGCACCGGGGACATCCCCAACAGACCCGGGACACACCCGGGACATCCCCAGAAGATCCAGAACACACCGGGACCCACCAGGACCCCCCCACAGAGACCAGGGACTCCCCACAGCCCCGGGACCCCCGGAACACCCCTGGGACCCTCTGGAACCCTCCGGGACCCCCCAGAGCCCCGGGACCACCGGGACACTCCTGGTACCCCCCCATGAGCCCCGGGCCCACTGGCACACCCCCGGGACCCTCCGGAACCCCCCAGAGCCCCGGGACACCCCCGGGACCCTCCGCCTGTCCCCGGCCCCCACCGAGAGCCGCCCCCGGGGCCCCCCCACGGTACCATCGGGGCTCGGCCCCTGCCCGGGCAGCTCCGGGCGGCGCCGCTTGGCCCCGAGGGCGATGCCGGTGCCCCCCAGGGCGATGCCGGTGCCCCCGAGGCGGCGGCGACGGCTCATGGATGGGGGAACCGGGACGGCGCGCCGTGATGACGTCACTGCACCGCGACACCGGGAGGCACCCCGGGCGGCGGGGACTGAACCATTTGGAACCGATGGGGGGGGTTCGTGAGGACTGAACCATGTGGGCAATGGGGGAGGCCTGCAATGAATGGGGCCAATGTGGGGGGGTGAATGGGCCAAACCACGTGAGATAACGGGTAGGGCGGCCTGAACCACGTGAGATAACGGGGGAGGTTGATGGAGTTGGACAAAACCACGTGGAGCCACAGGGGACGTTGGACTGAACCACGTTGAGCCGTGGGGCGGTGGGACAGAAGCACGTGGAGCCGGAGGGGGGTCGGACCGAACCAGGCGCAGCGCGGGGGGGTCCCCGCCCCCTTTATTGGGTGTAGAGGCTGGCGGCGAAGACGATGTCCCGCTTGATCATGGCGGCCGCCGCCTCCATCTTGGCGGCCAGCGCCGGGTCCCCCACGACGCGCCCGGCCTGGCGCAGCTCCCGCAGCAGCTCCTCCAGCCGCTGGATCGCCCGCACCACCGTCCCCTCCTGCACCGGCGCCAGCCGCGCGATGTCCGCGAAGGGCTGGGGGACACGGGGACGGGGGCTCAGGGGACCACCAGGGACCACCAGGGACCACCAGAGACCACCACCCCCTCCTGCACCAATGATGTGTGTGAAGGGCTGGGGGACACGGGGACGGGGGGATCAGGGAACAACAGGGACCACCAGGGACCACCACCCCCTCCTGCACCAGCCATGGGTGTGAAGGGCTGGGGGACACGGGGACGGGGGGATCAGGGAACAACAGGGACCACCAGGGACCACCAGGGACCACCACCCCCTCCTGCACCAATGATGTGTGTGAGGGGCTGGGGGACACGGGGACGGGGGCTCAGGGAACAACAGGGACCACCAGGGACCACCAGGGACCACCACCCCCTCCTGCACCAATGATGTGTGTGAGGGGCTGGGGGACACGGGGACAGGGGCTCAGGGACCGCCAGAGACCACCAGAGACCACCAGGGACCACCACCCCCTCCTGCACCAATGATGTGTGTGAAGGGCTGGGGGACACGGGGACGGGGGCTCAGGGAACAACAGGGACCACCAGGGACCACCAGGGACCACCACCCCCTCCTGCACCAGCAATGCCCACAAAGGGCTGGGGGACACGGGGACAGGGGCTCAGGGAACAACAGGGACCACCAGGGACCACCGTCCCCTCCTGCACCAATGATGTGTGTGAGGGGCTGGGGGACACGGGGACAGGGGCTCAGGGACCACCAGAGACTACCAGAGACCACCAGGGACCACCACCCCCTCCTGCACCAGCCATGTGTGTGAAGGGCTGGGGGACACGGGGACGGGGGCTCAGGGAACAACAGGGACCACAAGGGACCACCAGAGACCACCAGGGACCACCACCCCCTCCTGCACCAGCAATGCCCAAAAAGGGCTGGGGGACACGGGGACAGGGGGCTCGGGGAACAACAGGGACCACCACCCCCTCCTGCAGCAGCCATGTGTGTGAAGGGCTGGGGGACACGGGGACAGGGGGCTCAGGGAACAACAGAGACCACCAGGGACCACCACCCCCTCCTGCACCAGCCATGTGTGTGAAGGGCTGGGGGACACAGGGACAGGGGGCTCAGGGAACAACAGGGACCACCAGAGACCACCAGGGACCACCACCTCCTCCTGCACCAATGATGTGTGTGAAGAGCTGGGGGACACGGGGACAGGGGGCTCAGGGACCACCAGGGACCACCAGGGACCACCCCCCCCTCCTGCACCAATGATGTGTGTGAACGGCTGGGGGACAGCGGGGGTCTGGGGGGGTCTCGGGGGTCTCACCATGCCACGGGCCCACTCGTAGACCACCTGGACGAGGCTGAAGCCGAACTGGGCCACGAAGTCGTCGGGGCCGGGCCCGAGGCCGTGCTCCTGCTCCAGCCGCCCCACGCGGGCAGCCACGCCCCGGAGCCGCTCCAGGGCCTGGGGGGACACGGGGAGGGACCCCCAGGTCAGGGACCCCTCACTCCAGCTGCCCCACACGGGCAGCCACGCCCCGGAGCCGCTCCAGGGCCTGGGGGGACATGGGGAGGGACCCCCAGGTCAGGGACCCCTCACTCCAGCCGCCCCCACGGGCAGCCACGCCCGGAGCGCTCCAGGGCCTGGGGGACACGGGAGGGACCCCCAGGTCAGGGACCCCTCACTCCAGCCCAGATCCTGCTCCCCCACCCTACAGATACCTGGGGGACCCCTCACCCCGGGTGGACCACCCCCCAGACCCCCATCCCGGAGCGTTCCCCCACAAAGCCCCCCAGTGTCTCGGGTCCCCCAGCCCACCCTGGGGGTACCTGTGTGAGGGGCACGGGGAGCCCCTCGGGCAGGGCTTCCCCGCGGCCGGGGGTGACGAGGCAGGACAGCAGGGCCACGCTCTCCTCGGGCCGCAGCGGGGCCAGGACGTTGCCGAGCAGCAGCTCCGTCAGCACCAGCTGCTCCGTGCTCAGCAGGGCGGCCACGCGGCCCCCAGGCCACCGCGCCCCCCGAGATGTACCCCAGCTCTGTCAGCACCTGGGGGGACACGGGGGAGTCAGGGGGACCCCAAAATGTACCCCAGCTCTGTCAGCACCTGGGGGGACAGGGGGGAGTCAGGGGGACCCCAAAATGTACCCCAGCTCTGTCAGCACCTGGGGGCACAGGGGGGAGTCAGGGGGACCCCAAAATGTGCCCCAGCTCTGTCAGCACCTGCGGGGGCTCAGGGGAACCCCAAAATGTACCCCAGCTCTGTCAGCACCTGCGGGGACATGGGGGGAGTCAGGGGGACCCCAAAATGTACCCCAGCTCTGTCAGCACCTGGGGGGACAGGGGGGAGTCAGGGGGACCCCAAAATGTACCCCAGCTCTGTCAGCACCTGGGGGACACGGGGAGTCAGGGGACCCCAAAATGTGCCCCAGCTCTGCCAGCACCTGGGGCACTGGGGGAGCAGGGGACCCCAGAATGTACCCCAGCTCTGTCAGCACCTGGGCGGGGGCTCAGGGGAACGCCACAACGTACCCCAGCTGCTGTCAGACACCTGGGGGACACGGGGGAGTCAGGGGGACCCCAAAATGTACCCCAGCTCTGTCAGCACCTGGGGAGGGTCAGGGGAACCCCAAAATGTACCCCAGCGTCAGGGGGACCCCAAAATGTACCCCAGCTCTGTCAGCACCTGGGGGGACAGGGGGGACTCTGTCAGCACCTGAGGACACGGGAGTCAGGGGACCCTAAATGTACCCCAGCTCTGTCAGCACCTGCGGGGACACGGGGAGCCAGGGGACCCTAAAATGTACCCCAGCTCTGGGTCTCAAGCACCTGCGGGGACAGGGGGAGTCAGGGGGACCCAAATGCCCTGTGCTCTGTCAGCACCTGGGGAACAGGGGAGTCAGGGGACCAAATGTACCCCAGTTCTGTCAGCACCTGTGGGGGACATGAGGGGAGTCAGGGGGACCCCAAAATGTACCCCAGCTCTGTCAGCACCTGGAGGGACACGGGGGAGTCAGGGGGACCCCAAAATGTACCCCAGCTCTGTCAGCACCTGGGGAACAGGGGGAGTCAGGGGGACCCCAAAATGTACCCCAGCTCTGTCAGCACCTGGGGGAACATGGGGGGAGTCAGGGGGACCCCAAAATGTACCCCAGTTCTGTCAGCACCTGTGGGGGACATGAGGGGAGTCAGGGGGACCCCAAAATGTACCCCAGCTCTGTCAGCACCTGGGGGGACACGGGGGGAGTCAGGGGACCCCAAAATGTACCCCAGGTCCGTCAGCACCTGGGGTGGGTCATAGAGACCCCAAAATGTGCCCCAGCTCCGTCAGCACCTGGTGCAAGGACAGGAGGTGTCAGGGTGGTCCCGGGCAGGTTTGGGGTGCAAGAGAAGTCCCAGGGGGGTTCTGGGGGTACAAGGGAAGTCCCAGGGGGGTTTTGGGGTACAAGGGAAGTCTGGGGGTTTTGGGGTACAAGGGAAGTCCGGGGGTTTGGGGGTACAAGGAAGTCCCAGGGGGTGTGGGGTACAAGGGAAGTCCGGGGGTTTTGGGGTACAAGGGAAGTCCGGGGGTTTGGGGGTACAAGGGAAGTCCGTGGGGTTTTGGGGTACAAGGGAAGTCCGGGGGTTTTGGGGGTACAAGGAAGTCCGGGGGTTTTGGGGTACAAGGAAGTCCGGGGGTTTTGGGGTACAAGGGAAGTCCGTGGGGTTTTGGGGGTACAAGGGAAGTCCGGGGGTTCTGGGGGTACAAGGGAAGTCCCAGGGGGGTTTTGGGGTACAAGGGAAGTCCGGGGGTTTGGGGTAAAAGGGAAGTCCGGGGGGGTTTTGGGGGTCCCGGGATCCCCACCTCGAGGCGCTGGTGGTACTCGGGCAGCAGCAGCAGGGACTGGTCCGACAGCTGGAACTGGAGCTCCTCCAGCTGCTCCAGCAGCTCCTGCCGCGCGGCGAACTGGGCGTACTGGGGTGGGGGGGACGGGCAGGAGGGTCAGGGGTCCCCAAAGCCCTCAGGGCCCCCGGAGCCCCCTGCCCGTACCTGCTGCGGGAAGCGGGGGCTGTGGACGCAGCGGAAGGAGCGCAGGGACCCCCCCAGCGCCCGCAGCTCGGCCGCCGCCGCCACCGCCTCGGGGTCCCGGCCCGGGGGCACCCCCAGACCCTCCAGCAGGGGCAGCCCCCCGTCCTTGGGGGCCCCCCCCGCCAGCCGGGCCAGCTCCTGCACCGCTGCCCCCACCCCTGCCCCGGGGGGGGGGGACCTGGGGGGGAAAAAGGGGGGTCAGGGTGGTCCCACAGCACAGGGGAGACCCCCTGGCACCCCCAAAATGGCCCAACATCCAGGGACCTCCCAGAACCTGAATGGGACAGCCCCTCCCCAGGACCCCAACATCCACAGGGACCTCCCCCAGAACCCCAAAATGGGGGACAGCCCCTCCCCAGGACCCCAACATCCACAGGGACCTCCCCAGGACCCTGAAATGGGGGACAGCCCCTCCCTAGGACCCCAAAATGGGGGAGAGCCCCTCCTCAGGACCCCAATATCCACAGGGACCTCCCCCAGGACCCCGAAATGGGGGAGAACCCCCCAAAACGGGGCCACCCCCCCCTCCCAGGGGATACCCAAATGGGGAAGGAACTGCCCCCAAAACCCCACCAGCCAAAGAAACCCCCCAAATACCCCAAAATTCTAAAGAGCTCCCCCTCCTCATGGCCCTCAAAATCAGGGACACCCCCCTGCCACCCCAGAAAACACCATCACACTCTGATACAGCTCTGGGAACCCCAAAATCCACCCAAGGGACCCAAATTCCCCTCCACAGACCCCTGATATCCTCAGGAACCCCCATTTCCCCCCAGGGACCCCCGTACCGGGGCCGGGGTCCCCTGGGGGGGCGCAGCTCCTGCAGCAGCGTCTCGGGGTTCACCCGCAGGGTCTTGGCCGTGACCCCCACGATGTCCTCGGGGCGCAGCTGCTCCAGCACGTGCCCGGGGGGGCCTGGGGGGACCCCAAATCGTCTTGAGGGGGGTAGGTAGACCCAAAATCCCACAGACAACCCCCAGGCATCCCAGGACCTCCCTCCAGAAGAGGCTCAGACCCCCCCTCAAATCCCCAGAGACCCCCTAAACCCCCTCATGGCCATCCCAAATTTGGAGGGGGGGTTCCCAGACATTGGGGTCCCCCCCTGTTTTCGGGGTGCAGACCCTCAGGCAGGAAGAGGCGGGTGAGCAGCAGGTCCTCAGGGTAGGGCACGTCCAGGGGGGCCTCTGGGGGGGCCCCCCCGTTCTCGGGGGGCTTCTCGCTCAGCACCAGCGTCGTGAAGGTGCGGCCGGAGCTCCCGGAGCTCACCTGGGGGGAGACCCCCACGTTGGGGGGGGTTATGGGAGGGGGATTGAGGGGGTTTTGGGGGTTGTTTGGGAGGATTCAGAGTGGTGGTGGGAGGTTAGGAGGGGTTTCAGGGGGCTTGGAGAAGAGTTTGGGGGGGATTCAGGGGGGATTTAAGGGAGTACCCTTTTTTTTGTGGGTGATTTAGGAGGATTTTAAAGGTTGGAGGAAGGTTTGGGGGAGGGTTCACGGGTTTGAGGGGTCTGTGGGGGTTTGGGGGTGTCTGGGGCTTTTAGGGTACCTGCAGGACGAGCCCCATGCGTTGCGGTGTTTCGGAGGTGTTTGGGGAAGGTTGAGGGGGTGTTTGGGGGTGTTGGGGAGGGTTAAGGGGGTGTCTGGGGGTTTGGGGTACCTGCAGGACGCGAGCCCCAGCATGTTGGAGGTGTTTGGGGAGGGTTGAGGGGGTGTTTGGGGAGGGCTAAGGGGTGTCTGGGGGTTTGGGGTACCTGCAGGACGAGCCCCAGCGCGCTACGGTGTTTGGGGAGGGTTAAGGGGTGTTTGGGGTGTTGGGGAGGGTTAAGGGGTGTCTGGGGGTTTGGGGTACCTGCAGGATCGAGCCCCAGCGCTGCAGTGTTTTGGGGGTGTTTGGGGAGGGCTGAGAGGGGTGTTTGGGGAGGGTTGAGGGGTGTTGGGGGTGTTGGGGAGGGTTAAGGGGGTGTCTGGGGGTTTGGGGTACCTGCAGGACGAGCCCCAGCGCGTGTGTTTTGGGGTGTTTGGGGAAGGTTGAGGGGTGTTTGGGGTGTTGGGGAGGGTTAAGGGGTGTGGGGGTTTGGGGTACCTGCAGGACTGAGCCCCAGTGCGTTAGGCGGTGTTTGGGGAAGGTTCAGGGGTGTTTGGGGAGGGTTAAGGGTGTCTGGGGGTGTTGGGGAGGGTTAAGTGGTGTCTGGGGGGTTTGGGGTACCTGCAGGACGAGCCCCAGCGCGTTGCGGTGTTTTGGGGGTGTTTGGGGAAGGTTGAGGGGGTGTTTGGGGAAGGTTAAGGGGTGTCTGGGGGGTTTGGGGTACCTGCAGGACGAGCCCCAGCATGTTGAGGTGTTTGGGGAGGGTTGAGAGGGGTGTTTGGGAGGGTTGAGGGGTGTCTGGGGGTGTTGGGGAGGGTTAAGTGGTGTCTGGGGGTTTGGGGTACCTGCAGGATGAGCCCCAGCGCGTTGCGGTGTTTGGGGAAGGTTGAGGGGGTGTTTGGGGAGGGTTAAGGGGTGTCTGGGGGGTTTGGGGTACCTGCAGGACGAGCCCCAGCGCGTTGCGGTGTCTCGGGGTGCAGACCACCACCACCCGGCCCGGTGCCAGCACCCGCTGCCCCCCGGCCTGCGCCAGGCACCGCTGGGGACCCCAGAGCCCGTCAGCACCCCACACCACCCAGGGACCCCCAGGACCCCCAAAAGGGTCCCCAGGGTCCCCTCAGTGTCCCCTTGCACCCTCCCACAGCCCCCCAAACACTCCCTAGGACCCCCCAAGTCTTCCCAGGACTCCCAAATGGGTCCCCCCACACCCCCCTGGGACCCTCCCCACGTCCCTGGACCCCACAGGCCCCCCACAGGCCCAGCCCCTCCCCAAATCCCCCCCAGGACCCCCAGAACGGGTGTCCCCCGCCCCGTACCCACCTGGAGCACCCCCCGGGCGCGGCGCAGCCCCACGACGGCTCGGTGGTACTGGGGCAGGTCCCCCACGTCCCCAGCGTCCCCCGGGGTCTCCTTGGGGTCCCCCAGAGCCGCCAGCGCCTCCTGAAGGGCGGCCACGCGACGCGTCTGCGCCTGGGGGTGGGACACGGTGTCAGGGGGGCACCCAGTGCGTCCCAGCGTCCTTACTGGGGCATCCCAGTACTCACCAGTGTCTGTATTGGAGTGCCCCAGTGCCTCCCAGTCCCTACTGGGACATCCCAGTGTCCATGCTGGGCTGTGCCAACGTCACCCAGCCCCTGTACTGGGGTGCCCCCATGCCCCCAGTGTCCCCTAACCCCTAATGGGGGTGTCCCAGTGTCCCCTGATCCCTAATGTGAGGTGTCCCAGTGTCCCCTGATCCCTAAAGGGGGGTGTCCCAGTGTCCCCTGACCCCTAAAGGGGGTGTCCCCAGTGTCCCCTCACAGGGGTGCCCACAGAGTCCCCACACCGGGTGCCCTCGTGTCCCCATTGACCCCCAGCCCCCACGGCAGGGCGTGCCCGTGTCCCCAGTGTCCCCCCAGTCCTTACAGGGACGTTCCCCGCGTACCCCAATCCCCCTGCTGAGGTGTCCCCCAGTGTCCCCCCAGTCCTTACAGGGACGTTCCCCACATACCCCCATCCCCCTGCTGAGGTGCCCGCCGTGCCCTCACCGTGGCGTCGCGGCGCAGCGGGAACTCGGCGAAGCTGCGGCGCATCAGGTCGTGGGGGCGCAGGGCGGGGGCGCGCAGCAGCAGCAGGATCATGGGGTACGTCAGGCGGAACCGCGACTGCAGAGGGGACGGGCGGCCCTGGGGGACACGCCGGGGGTCAGGCGTGCGTGGGGGAGAGCGCGGCGGGTGACGGGGGGAGGAACACGCGTGAACACGCGTGACCCACCAGCATCATGCGGTGCAGGTCGGGCAGGTCGGGCACCGGCCCCTTGCAGAGGATGATGACGGTGCCCGTGGCGTCCAGGCCCCGGCGCCCCGCACGCCCCGACATCTGCGTGTACTCGCCTGGGGGAGCACGGACCCGCAGTCAGTCACGGTCCTGCCCTGCAGCAACACCTCTCCCGCCATTTCTCCCTCAGCTTTCCCGCCATTTTTCCCTCACGTTTCCCGCCATTTTCCCCCTCACGTTTCCCTGCCATTTCCCCTCATGTTTCCCGCCATTTTTCCCTCACGTTTCCCGCCATTTTCCCCTCATGTTTCCCACCCTTTTCCCCTCATGTTTCCCGCCATTTTTCCCCTCAGCTTTCCCACCATTTCCCCCTCACGTTTCCTGCCATTTTCCCCTCACGTTTCCCGCCATTTCCCTTCACGTTTCCTGCCATTTTCCCCTCATGTTTCCTGCTCGTTTTCAAGCACGTTTCCCGCTGTTTTTCCACTCATCTCCCAACGCTTTCTCACTTGACATATCCCACTCACGTTTCCCACTGTTTTTTCAATCGCATTTCCCACCTGCCCCATGGTGACCCACAGCTGCCCCACAACACCCACATTGCACATACAACTTCATGGGGACATTTAGGATGTGCCACCCAGACCTTGACAGCTGCCCTGCAAGCCCACATTTACAGGAACGCTCTGGTGGAACACAACAGAGATGTCACCCAGACCCCAAATCCCGTCCCACGGTGCCCCACGGCCATCCCCAGTGACCCCACAGCTGCCCCCAGGCCCCGCACCGGGCAGGAGATCGCGGAAGCTGTTCCCGTCGTGTTTGCGGATGGAGTCGAAGACGACGGTTCGCGCGGGCATGTTCACCCCCATGGCGAAGGTCTCGGTGGCAAACAGCACCTGGACCAGGTGCAGGGTTGGAGGTGCCGCCGTGGGGCAGCACCATGGCAGGGCAGGACCCCGTGTCCCACACAGGGACGCAGCACCTCTCCCGTGACCCCACGCACCTTGACCAGCCCCTGGCTGAAGAGCATCTCCACGACCTCCTTGAGCAGGGGCAGGACCCCGCCGTGGTGCACCCCGATCCCGCGCTGCAGCAGCTCCGACAGCTGCAACACCTGACGAGGGGCGACACGGGGGGGATGCGGGGTGTCACTGGCCCTGTGGGACCCCCATCCTGCCCCACACACCCCCGGGCTCGGGGGGCAGCCCCACCTGCGGCAGGCGGCGGTCGGAGCCCCGCAGCCGGGCCAGGCAGCGCGTCAGGAACTGCCGGACGCTGCCGCGCTCGGCGCCGCTCAGGAGGTCGAGGGAGCCCAGGGCGGCCGCCTGGTCCTCGCAGCGGCCCCGCGAGAAGGTGAACGTCACCGCCGGCAGCAGCTCCCGCTCCCGCAGCGTCTCCAGGAGGGACAGCCACACCCCCCGCTCCTGCCGAGGCGGGCACGGCGTCAGCAGGACCCCCAAAGTGCCCCTCTGGACCCCCAAAGCTCCCATGGGGTCCCCAGGACGGTCAGCGGGACCCCCACAGCAGCCCCCCTGTACCTGGCCGGGGTTGGTGACCCCCATGGTGGGCTGGCGCGCCCCGAAGCTCTGCGCGTGTTTGCTGCTCTGCTCCTTCTTGGCCTCCACTGCCGCGTAGTACCTGGGACAGGTGAGGGGCCGGTGAGAAATGAGCTATGGGGCAGGTGAGAGATGAGCTACGGGGCAGGTGAGGGGCAGGTGACAGGTGAGTTATGGGACAGGTGAGGGGTGAGCTATGGGGCAAGTGAGGGGTAGGTGGGGGGTGAGCTATGGGGCAGGTGAGGGGCAGGTGAGCTGTGGGACAGGTGACAGGTGAGCTACGGGGCAGGTGAGAGATGAGCTACGGGGCAGGTGAGGGGCAGGTGAGGGTCTCACCCCTGGGTGCTGAAGGCCCCCCCCGGGCCCAGCAGCGGGAACAGCTGGTGCCGTGTCCGGGAGCTGTTCCCGGTGAACAGGAAATGCTCCAGCGGCACCGGGCGCCGCGGGGTGGAGAGCACCCGCACGCAGCGGCGCTTCGTGCGCCTGCAACGGGGCAGAAACAGGCAGAATCGGGTAAAAACTGGGTGACAGAGGTCTCCACACTCCCCTCGTGTCCCCCTGTCCCTCTGTGCTGCCCCACATCATTACCCCCCACCCCCAGAACCCCTCAGGGACCCCCAGCACCCCCAAGCCCCCTTGTTCCCAAGGACACCCAACACTGTCCACATCTGCCCCAGAGCCACCTCTAAGGAGCTCTCGCCCAGCCCCCTAAAACCCCCCAAGTGCCCCTCAGAGACCCCCAGCCCCCAACTGCAGGGCCCCCAAGCAGTGCCCCCGCTCCGTACCCGACCCACTGGGCGAACTCGAGGGCGTTGGGGACGGTGGCGCTGAGCAGCACCAGCTTCACGTGCTCGGGGAGCAGGATCAGCACCTCCTCCCACACCACGCCCCGCTGCGGAGGACAGGGGGGGTCAGGGGGTCCCCAAACCCCCCTGGGACTCCCCCGAAAAACCCCTGAGCTCCCCAAAACACCCCCCAACCAAGATCCATTGTAGTCAGCATCTCCTCCCACATCACTCCTGCTGAGAGGGTGAGGGGGATCCCAAAACTCCCAGAACCCCTATGGGATCCTCCAAACTCCCCCAGGGACCTCCCAAAACCCCTGGCGACCTCTTAAACTTCTTGGGACCCCCAAACTCCCCCCTCACCAGCACCGGCACAACACACCTCATTAAAGGCGACCTCCTCCAGGTCCCAACTGATGCCCCCCAAAACCTCCCTGAGCCCCCCTAACCCTCCCCCAGGACCCTCCAAACCTCCCTGAGGGCCCCCCAAACCCCGTGGGAGCCCCCCTGAGCCCCCCCACCTCGTCATCATTGACGTAGTGCACTTCATCAAAGATCACCCACTCCAGGTCCCGGATGGCGTCGGAGCCGTTGTACAGCATCGACCTGCGGGGAGGTCGGGCTGGATTTTGGGGTCCCAACCTGCCCCCTCAGACCCCCCAGGGACCCCCCCGCAGCCCCTCACCGCAGGATCTCGGTGGTCATGACCAGGCAGGCGGCCTCGGGGCGCAGCTGCACGTCCCCCGTCAGCAGCCCCACGTCCCCGAACGTCTCCCGGAAATCCCGGAACTTCTGGTTGGAAAGGGCCTTGATGGGGGACGTGTAGATGGACCTGGGGGAGAAAAATGGGGGAGGTCAGGGCTGGGGAGATCCCTGGGACAGACCCCAACCCTCCCACACGTGTTGATGGACCTGGGGGGGGGAGTCAACACAGGGGACCCCCTGGAGCACCCACTGGGAACACAAATGAAGTGGAGAATGGGAAACAAAATTCTGGGGACCCTCTGTGGGTTTTAGGGGTCCTGGGTGGGGGGGGAAACTGAGAGAACATTTAAGGTTACCAAGGTGTGTTTTGGGGACCCCCAAGGATGGGTTTTTGGGGACCCCCAAGGGTGGGTTTCTGGGGACCCCCAGGGTGCAGTTTTGGGGACCCCCAGGGTGGGTTTTTGGGGACCCCCAGGGTGGGAGGGTGCGGTTTGGGGACCCCAGGGTGTGGTTTTGGGGACCCCCAAGGGTGGGTTTCTGGGGACCCCCAGGGTGCAGTTTTGGGGACCCCCAGGGTGTGGTTTTGGGGACCCCCAGGGCAGGTTTTGGGGTCCCCCAGGGTGGGAGGGTGCAGTTTTGGGGACTCACCGGGTCATGTGGCACCGCGCCAGGGCGATGGCGTACTCGGCCACGGCGGTTTTGCCGGCCGAGGTGTGGGCGGCCACCAGCACCGACTGCCCCCGCTCCAGGCACAGGGCTGCCCGCTGCTGGAACGGGTCCGGGCGGAACGGCCACTGGGGAGGGCACAAACGGGGGGTACAGGTCACCCCAAATCCCCCCCGGACCCCAACAGCCCCTTTGGGGCACCCCCAAACCCCCAGAGCCTGCCCTGACCCCAACTGCCCCTTTGGGGCACCCCCAAACCCTGCCCTGACCGCAACAGCCCCTTTGGGGCACCCCCAAACCCCAGAGCCTGCCCCAACCCCAACTGCCCCCAAACCCCCAGAGCCTGCCCCAATCCCAACAGCCCCCTCAGGGCAACCCCAAACTCCCAGACCCTGCCCCAACCCCAACAGCCCCCTTGGGGCACCCCAAACCCAGACCCTGCCCCGACCCCAACTGCCCCTTTGGGGCACCCCAAACCCCCAGACCCTGCCCCGACCCCAACTGCCCTGGGGCACCCCAAACCCCCAGACCCTGTCCCAACCCCAACAGCCCCTTGGGGCACCCCCAAACCCCCAGAGCCTGCCCCGACCCCAACTGCCCCTTTGGGGCACCCCCAAACCCTGCCCTGACCGCAACAGCCCCTTTGGGGCACCCCAGACCCTGCCCCAACCCCAACTGCCCCCTCGGGGCACCCCCAAACTCCCAGACCCTGTCCCGACCCCAACAGCCCCTGCTGCAGCTGCTGGGAGGGGTCTGGGGGCAATAACCATTGAGGGGGCAGGAAATGGGGGTCAGTCCAAACCCCCCCGACCCCTCTCCAAACTCCCCCATCCCTCCAGGGGTCCCTGACACCCCAAAATCCCCCAATTCCCCCCCAGGTCTCCCTGTGTTGAGTCCCAGGGCTGTCCCACACACCCCCAAAACCAACCCAAAATCCCCCCAAAATCTCTCCAGCCCCCCCTCCCCTCAAGCCCCTCCCCACATCCCAAATGACCTCTGGGACACCCAAATCCCACCTCAACCCTCTGGGACCCCCACCCACCTTGTGGGCAGGGTCTGGCAGCAGCTTCTCAAAGTCCTCCACGGGGGATTTGGTGTCGACCATCTCAGCCCAAACCTCCTCGGGGGCGCCGGGGGCCCGGCGGGCTCGGGGGTCCTGCTTCCTCCTGAGTGGGGAAACATGAGCAGGGGTGCGCAGGGACCCCCAAACCCCCCAGACCCCGACACCCACCTTGCTCAGCAGCTCCTCCAGGCTGTCGGAGCGGCGCGGGGGCGGGGGCTGTGCCCCTCCGTGGGGGGCTTTTGGGGGGCCCCCTTGGGCTCCTCGGGGCCCCCCCTGGGCTCGTCAGCCCCCAGCTCGAAGGTGTCGAGGGTCTCCAGGAGGCTGGAGAGGGAGAGGGCCCCCAGCCGCGGCTGGGGGGGTCAGGGGGGCACCCCCAGACTGGGGAGGGGGGGTCTGCCTTATGGACCCCCACAGCTCCTGACCCCCTCAGGGGAAATGTCCAAATTTCAGGGGTGCCCCATCCCCCAAATTTCAAGGGCCCCCACCCCCCTCACCTTGGGGTTTGTACTCGACGCCCCGTTTCATCCCGGGAGTCGTCAGCAGGTCTGGGGAGGAGAAAAGAGGGAGAATTAAGGAGGGGAGGCACCCCAAAAAGGGGTGGGGGCCTCCCTGAGATGGGGGGGGGCACCCCAGGATTTGGGGGAGGGGAGGGATCACACCGTTCTCAAAGTCCACGTCCTCCTCCTCCTGCTCCTGGGGTCTGCATCTGCTCCAGGGTGGGCTCATCCTCCCCTCTGGGCCAGCGGGGCTCGGGAGTCCCGGGGGTTCCCAGGTGTTGGGGGTCCTGGGTGGTTCCTGAGGTGTTGGGGAGTTTGGGGGGTCCAGGGGGTTCCTGAGGTGTTGGGGGTCCCCATACCTGGCCAGAAGGGGCAGCTGGAGAGCCCCCCCCGCAGCCCCTCGCTGGGGGGGCCGGGGGGCCGGCGCAGCGAGGCCGAGTTGGAGGCCGAGAGCCCCACGTGGGGAGCAGCTCCTGGGGGACACAGGGGGCTGGGTGAGCACCCCCGCTCCTGCAGCCCCCAAACCCACCCCCAAATCCCCCAGGCCCCCACCTCGGTGAAGGCCGTGAGGGCACCGGTGCGGGGTCCCGCTCGGCCCGGAGCTGCCCCCCACCGGGGTGGGCTCCAGAGCCCACAGCGCCCGCGGCTCCGGCGTCCGCTGCCACGTCCTGGGGGCACAGGGGAAAACGGCACCCTGGGTCACCCCAGGGCCAGGGACCCCCAGGGTCACCCTGAGTCAGGACCCCCAGGGTCACCCTGAGGGTCAGGGACCCCCAGGGTCACCCCAGGGTCAGGGACTCCCCCAGGGTCAAGGGACCCTCCCACCATGGGTTTAGGCGTCCTCCCGACGAGTCTTAGAGCCCCCAGGGTCACCCCCATGAGTCTTAAGGCACCCCAGTCCCCACCCATGGGTTTTAGGCTTCCCCCCCATGTTTTAGAGCCCCCAGCTCCCCCATGGTTTTAGAGCCCCCCAGCTCCCCCATGGTTTTAGGCCCCCAATGCCTCCCCATGGTTTTAGCCTCAATCCCCCCATTGTCCCCCCTCATTACCTGCGGGCCCGCTCGTGCTGGTGCAGGGGAGCCACTCGGGGACCCCAAAATTGCTGCTCCAGCTCCGCCAGCAGGGAGGGGCGAAGGGGGAGCCCATGGGGCAGCTGTGGGGGGCACATGGGGAGGGGGTCAGGGCGTTCGGGATCCCCTCGGTGACCGGGGTGTCAGGCAGGTTTGGGGGCGGGGGGTCGCTCACCGTGGCGCGGGGCTCGGGGTCTCCTCCCCCGGGGTCCCGCGAGCAGCTCGAAGCGCCCGCGCAGCCCAACTCCAGCAGCGCCAGCGGCAGCTCCGCGGCCCGCGGGGGGCACGGCTGCGGAGGGGGAACAACGGGGAGGGGTCGGACCACCAGGACCACCGGGACCACCGCGAATAAGGGAGGGGTCAGGGACCACCGGGACCACCCAGGGACCACCGCGGATAACGGGAGGGGGTCAGCGGACCACCGGGACCACCCAGGGACCACCGGAGATGATGGAGAGGAGGCTCGGGGACCACCGGGACCCCCGAACCCCTCCCCACACCACAGGACCCCCGAGCCCCCGCCCCATCCCCACCGATCCGCTCCAGCTCCATCCCCGCCACCCGGAAGTGCCCCACCGGAACCGCCTGAAGCCACCCGGAAGCGCGGGCAGCCCGGGCAGCGGGATCGACCAATCAGCGCGCGTTCCGCCTTTCCGCCAGCCAATGGGATGGCGGCGCGCCCGGCGGCGGTGTCGCAATGCCTTCTGGGAAAGGCGCCGCCGCTTCCGGTCCCGTTGCCACGGCAACCGCCCGACTTGGGGGCCTGTGCCGGGGTCCCTCCCGTGTCTCCCTCGTGTCCCCTCGCGTGTCCTCGGGTGACCCCCAGCCACCCCCACCATGCTGGCGCTGCCGCCGGGGCTCACGGAGGAGGAGGAGGCCCTGCAGAAGCGCTTCGCTAAACTGCGGAAGAAGGTGCGGTAAAGTGGGGGGTGTTGGGGGAATCTGAGCGGGTTTGGGGGGGCTCTGGCGGGTTAGGGGGCTTTGAGGGGAGGCGAGAGAGTCCGAGGGGGCTTGGGAGGGTCTGAGGCGGTCTGGGGGCTCTGAGGGGGCTTGAGGGTTATTGAGGGGTCTCTCCGGGGGTCCCAGCCCTGCCTGACCCTCCCTTTATTCCCCTCCCTGCAGAAGAAGGCGCTGCTGGCGCTGAAGAAGCAGCAAAGCTCGGCCGGGACCAGCGCGCAGGGCGGCATCAAGCGCTGTGAGGGGGGACATGGAGGGGAGGGGAAATCGGGGTCCCCGGGGGGCTCCTGAGCGCTGGGACCCCCCGGGGGTCTCCCCTGAGCCCCTGTGTGTGTGAGGGGTGCTCTCCTGGGGGGGTGTTGTGTCCCCATGGGGGGATAGGGGGCTGGTTTTGGGGTCTCCCGAGGCCGTGGCTGCCCCCTCCAAGCCCAGGGTGTGACCCCCGTGGCCCCCCAGCCATGTCGGACCAGCCCCCCGTGGACACGGCCACGGCCACGGAGCAGGCCAAGCTGCTGGTGAAGTCGGGGGCCATCAGCGCCATCAAGGCCGAGAACAAGAACTCGGGGTTCAAACGCTCCCGCACCCTCGAGGGGAAGCTCAGGTGGGACCCCTCCCCAGGGTCCCCCATTCCCCTGTCCCGGACTCCCAGGCTCCCTCCCCCACCCCAAAATCCTTGGACGCTCCCAACGCCTCCCCCAGACTCTCGGGGGGGCTGAAGGGGGGGCCGTGCCCGTATTTTGGGCACCCCCGACCCCTGTACCCCCCCAGGACCTCGAGAAGGGCCCCACCCCCACCTTCCAGCCCTTCCAGCGCAGCGTCTCAGCTGATGACGACTCTCAGGAGGTACCAGACCCCCCCCTCGGCTTTAGGGGGTTCCCCCCTTTGATTTGGGGGGGTCCCCCATCACGGAGACCCCCCCCAAATTACCAAATCCCCCCCCTTTCCGCAGTCCCGCCGCCCCCAGAGGAAGTCGCTCTACGAGAGGTGAGCGGGACCCCCGTCCCCAACGCCCCCCCTTGGTTTTGGGGGACCCCTTTTTAATTTTTGGGGGTCCCCCTGAGCCTCCCCCTCCCCCCCAGCTTCGTCAGTGCCACCGACCGGCTGCGGGAGCCCGAGGGGGGGGCCCGGGGGGACCCCCCGGAACGGGGAGAGCGACGCCTGGACTGGGAACCCGAGCCCGAGCCCGAGGAGCGGCGGGAGCGGGACGGGGCCTTCCGGAGTACGGGGACCCCAAAATATGGAGGGGGGACCCAAACGGGGGGACACCTGGGAGCAGGAGGGCCTATGCAGGGGGGGGACCCCAAAACATGGGGGGGACACCTGGGAGCGGGACGGGGCCTTCTGGAGTACGGGGACCCCAAAACCATGGGGGGGACCCCAAAACTTGGGGGGGACACCTGGGAGCGGGACGGGGCCTTCCAGAGTACAGAGGTCCCCAAAACCCGGGGTGGGGGGTGCGTTTGTGAACCCCCTTGGGCTGGGGGGTGTCTGGTGAGGGGTCTCAGGGTGCTGAGGGGGCTTCTGTGTCCCCGTGGGGGCATCGGGGGGGAGTGAGTGAATAGTGGGGGTGCCCAGGGTGGTCTCTGGTGGGGGTATGGGGGTGTCCACCCTGGATTTCGGGGTCCTGGGGGTGTCCCAGGTTTCAGGGTGCCCCTGACCCCCCCGTGCCCCCCCGGCCAGGGTCGGACTCGTTCCCCGAGCGCCGCCCGCCCCGCAAGGGGAACACTCTGTACGTGCACGGGGCCGAGCTGAGCCCGGAGCTGCTGCGAGCGGCCTTCGGGCCCTTCGGGGCCATCATCGACCTCTCCATGGACGCCCCCAGGAAGTGCGGGAGGATATTTTGGGGGGGGGCTAAAGCGGGTGGGGTTATTTTGGGGTGGCGCTAAAGTGGGTGGGATTGTTTGGGGTGGGGCAAAAGCAGGTGGGGTTATTTTGGGTGGGGCTAAAGTGGGTGAGGTTATTTTGAGGTGGGGTTATTTTGAGGTGGGGTTAAAGTGGGTGGGGTTATTTGGGGTGGCGCTAAAGTGGGTGGGGTTATTTGGGGTGGGGCTAAAGGGGTTATTTGGGGGTGGGGCTAAAGTGGGTGGGGCTGTTTGCAGGTGGCGCTGTGGATTGTGGGTGTGGCTAAAGGTGGGTGGGGTTGAGTGCTGTGGGTGGGGTTTTAGGGGTGGGTGGGGCCAAGAATGAGGGGCGGGACTAAAGGTGGATGGGCCTGAGAGTTTGGGGTGGGGCTACAGGTGGGTGGGGTCACAGGGTGTGGGTGGGGTCACAGGGTGGGGCTGTGAAATGTGGGTGTGGCCGTGGCTTGTGGGTGGGGTGAAAAGTTGGGGTGGGGCCACAGGCTGGGTGGGGTTAAGGGTGGGTGGGGCTGAGAGTTTGGGGCGGGGCTAAACAGGGTGGGGTTGTTTGGGGGTGGGATTAACGGTTGTGGGAACGGCTTTATCCCCTCAGCTGCGCCTTCGTCACCTACGAGAAGATGGAATCGGCCGACCAGGCCATCGCCGAGGTTTGGGGGCTTTGGGGGGCGGTTCTGGGGGGTCTCTGGGGGTCCCCGTGCCCCCCCTGACCCCCCCGTGCCCCCCCAGCTGAACGGGGCCGTGGTGCAGGACGTGCAGCTCAAGGTCAGCATCGCCCGCAAGCAGCCCCTGCTCGACGCCGCCACCGGGAAGTCGCTCTGGGGGTCCCTGGGTGAGTCTGGGGGCGGCCCTGGGGGCTTGGGGGGTCCCGGGGAGGGTCCCCCGACATCCCTGACCCCCCTTTCCCACCCCCCCAGCCGTGAAGAACAGCGCCAAGGGCTCCCACCGCGACAAGCGCTCGCAAGTCGTGTACAACGAGGACCTTTTCGGGGGGCAATGAGGGACCCCCGGGGGCCCCCGTGGGGGGCAATAAAGCTCAGCAGGGACGTGGCCACCACCTTTATTGTCATCGGGGTGGGATGGGGACCCCCGGGGACACCCCCCAGACCCAGAGGGACCCCTGAAATCGTCCCCACGGCCCCCTCGGATCCCCCTCCGCCACGTCCCACCCCCGTGGGGCCGCGTGGCCGTGGCGTGTCCCGGCGTGTCCTGGTGTGTCCTGGCGTGTCCTGGCGTGTCCCCAGGGCTCAGGGCAGGAAGCCCAGGTCCTCGTCCTGGAGCTTGTCCCTCAGCCAGGGCAGCACCTCGAACAGGTTCACGTGGAAGTCGCGGGTGTGCGACGAGGAGCTGCTGTCCTGGCACACGGGGGCCATGCCCCAGCTGACCACCCCCACCTGGGCAGGGGCACACGGGGGTCACACAGGGGTCACCCCCCAGCTGACCACCCCCAGCTGACCACCCCCACCTGGGCAGGGGCACACGGGGGTCATTCAGGGGTCACCCCCCAGCTGACCACGCCCACCTGGGCAGGGGCACACGGGGGTCACTCAGAGACCACCCCCCAGCTGACCACCCCCACCTGGGCAGGGGTACACGGGGGTCACTCAGGGGTCACCTCCCAGCTGACCACCCCGACCTGGCAGGGGCACACGGGGTCACTCGGGGGTCACTCAGGGGTCACCCCCAGCTGACCACCCCCACCTGGGCAGGGGCACACGGGGGTCACACAGGGGTCACCCCCAGCTGACCACCCCCAGCTGACCACCCCCACCTGGGCAGGGGCACACGGGGTCATTCAGGGGTCACTCAGGGACCACCCCCCAGCTGACCACGCCCACCTGGGCAGGGGCACACGGGAGTCGCAGGGGTCACACAGGGGTCACTGGGGTCACACAGGGGTCAGGGATCACCTCCCCCACCGAGTCAGCCCCATGCCTCAGTATTCTCAGTATGCTCCCAGTGTCCCCAGTGCCCGCCTCAGTGTCCTCCCAGTGTCCCCAGTTTCCCTCTCAGTCCCCTCCAGTGTCCCCACTGACCTGGAAGTGGCGCTTCCCCCAGATGATGATGACGGGGCCCCCGGAGTCGCCTGCGGGGGAAACTGGGATGTACTGGGAGGCACTGGGAGGCACTGGGATGGCCTCAGGGTGCCACTAAAACGTCCTGGCACCAACTGGGCGACAGGACCATGCCCTGGGGGAGCCCCATGGAGCCGTACTGGGGGCAGTATGGGCCTGTACTGGTCTGTACTGGTGTGTACTGGTGCGTACTGGTGCGTACTGGTGCGTACCGCGGCAGGTGTTGGGCTCCACCTGGGGGTTGGTGCCCCCCGAGCACAGGAACCGGGGGGTCACCACGTCCTCCACCGACGACACGTTGGCGTAGGGGGCGGCACGGAGGGCGTCCTCCTCGCACGGGTGGCGCTGGGGGGGACACGGGGGGCAGGGGGTCAGAGGGTATGGGGGCAGAGGGACATGGGGGGGCAGAGGGGACATGGGGGGCAGAGGGGACATGGTTGGGGCAGAGGGGACATGGGGGTCAGGGGACATGGGGGGCAGAGGAACAGGGAATGGGGTGGGGATCTGATGGATGTGGAGGAGGGTGACAGACAGAGGAGGGACACACAGACATGGGAGGGACAGACACAGGAGGTACAGACACACACGGGGGTCACCCCTGCCCCTGGGGTCCTCACCTGTGCCCCAGCTTGAGCGTCACCTGCTGGCGCTTGAGCCCCGCGGATTTGCGGTAGGACAGGAAATAGGCCGGGACGTCCTTGGGGGGCAGCAGGAGCTGGCCTGGGGGCACGGGGGGGCACGGTCAGGGGCAGCAGGAGCTGGCCTGGGGGCACAGGGGGATTATGGGGTGTTTTAGGGGTCTTGGGGTGCTGGGGGTAGGGGCGGCTCTAAGGGAGTTTTGGGGGTGTTTGGGGGAGTGAGGGCATTTGGGGGATAGTTGGGTGCTGAGGAGCTTTGTGTGAGGCCGGGAGGGTTATAGGGGTCTGGGTGGGGGTTAGTAAGGGTTTGGGGGTTATGGGGTCTGGAGGAGTTCTGGGGTCCCGGGGTGGTTCTGGGGGTCCCGGGAGGGGCTCACGGTGGTCCTCGCAGGTGCTTTTCTCCGGCAGCCGCAGCGCCGCGACGCCCCTTCGGTGCAGGGGAGGCAGATGGGGCTGGGGGGGGGGCATGGGAGCGTCAGCACCCCAAAACACCCCCAAACCCCTCCCCGGCCCCCCCAGCCCCTCACCGCTCGGTGGGCGAGCTGGTCACGGCGCGCTTGAGCTGCACCAGGGCCACGTCGTAGTCGTAGAACTCGGGGACCCCCGGTCTCGCCGGGCCCCCAGGTCAAACTGGGGTGCAGCAACAGGCGCGACACCTTAAAGGGCTTCTGACCCTGGGGGACAGAGGCTCAGGGCTGGGCTGGGGACCCCCAAACCCCCCCAGGGACACCCCCCATTCCAAGGGACCAGGGAGTTCAGGGGGGTCCTGGGGAGGGGGTCATGGAGGGGCTCAGGACTTTGGGGGCATCCCCAGGGGTTTGGGGGAGTCCCCAGGACTTTGGGGACATCCCCAGGGGTTTGGGGGCATTCCCAGGGGTTTGGGGGCATTCCCAGGGGTTTGGGGGAGTCCCCAGGGGTTTCAGGGGGTGTCCCCAGGGGTTGAGTGGGTCCTCGGGATGTTTTGGGGTCTCCCCAGGACTCATTTTTGGGGTGTCCCCGGGATATTTGCGGTGTCCCCAGAACTTTGGGTGGGTGTCCCCAACCCCTTTTATGGGGGGCTTCCCTGGGGATCCACCCCACCCAACCATCCCACCCTGGGGTGCCCCCCGCTCATTCCTGAGGGGTCCCCCGGGATGCAACCCCCCCAACCGATGTCCACACCCATCTATCCCACATTTTGGGTGCCCCCCGCCCGTTTTTGGGGTCTCCCCGGGGTGCAGCCCCCCCCGACTGATATCCACCCCCAGCCATCCCACATTTTGGGTGCCCCCCGCCCGTTTTTGGGGTCTCCCCGGGGTGCAGCCCCCCCGACCGATGTCCACACCCATCTATCCCACATTTTGGGTGCCCCCTGCCCGATTTTGGGGGCTCCCCCTGACCGATGTCCACGCTGAGCTGGTCGGCGCGGTCCTCGATGTCGAAGCAGTGAGCCGCCGTCAGCACGAAGTAGGGGGACACGAGGGACCCCTTGCAGTGCTCCCGGCCCAGCCCCGGCCGCTGCGGGGGGAGCAGAGCCACGGTCGGGGTGGGGGGGGACACCCCAAACCTGTGACACCCCCTCCCTTCCACCCCGAAACCCTGCAGGACCCCCCTCAGCCCCACAGGATCCCTCCCCCCACCGTGACAGGGACGTGCCCAGTGCCCCCTGAGTGCCCCCTGACCCCTTGAGTGCCCCCTGAGCCCCCAGGTGCCCCCTGAGCTCCCCAGGTGCCCCCCAGCCCAGCCCCCCCCTCACCGTGATGGTCACCGTGACCTCCCAGGGGTTCCTCTCCCTGTCCTCGGCCGTGGGGTAGTCCTGGCTCACCCCACACAGGTGCAGCGTCGAGCCCTCGTCTTTGGGGGAAGGGGGGAATTTGGGGGCTCAGGAGGGGCCAAGACCCCCCACAGAAGCCCCCCCTGAGATCCCCCATCACTGCCCGTGCAGTGGGAGCCCCCCCAGCACAAACACGGGAGAGGTTGGGGTCAGGGGAGGGTTTGGGGATCCCGGGGGTGATTTGGGGATCCTGGGGGTGATTTGGGGTCCCAGGGGGATTTTGAGGGTTCCAGAAGTGGTCTGGGGTCAGGGATCTTTTGGGGGTCTCAGGAGAGACCAGGGGTGGTTTGGGGGTCCCAGAAGGGATTTGGGGTCAGGGATCTTTTGTGGGTCCCAGGAGTGGTTTGTGGGGTGCCAGGGGGCAGTGTGGGGTGCCAGGGGGCAGTGTGGGGTGCCATGGGGTGCTCCTGGGGTAGCAGGGGTGCAGTGTGAGGTGCTGGGGGGCAGTGTGGGGTGCCAGGGGGCAGTGTGGGGTGCCCCCCGTACCGATCATGTGGTGGAAGGTCTCCTGCAGCTGGGCCAGCTCCAGCACAAAGGTGTGCTTCTCCCCGCCTTGTGCGACGCCAGCTCGTTCAGGGTGTCCGTGTGGGGCTCGGCCCCGATGGCGAACGTGTACACGTCTGGGGGGCAGGGGGTCAGGGGACCCCAAAATACCCTCAAAACACCCCCTGAGCCCTCATGGTGAACGTGTACACGTCTGGGGGCACGGGGGTCAGGGGACCCCAAACACTCCCCAAAACACCCCTGAGCCCTCACAGTGAACGTGTACACGTCTGGGGGGCACGGGGTCAGGGGACCCTAAACACCCCCCAAAACCCCCCTGAGCCCCGATGGCGAACGTGTACACGTCTGGGGGGGGCACGGGGGGCTCAGGGGGACCCCAAAACACCCCCCAAAACACCCCCCTGAGCCCCCATCCCAAAGGGAGGGCATGGGAGGGGTCAGGAGTGACCCCAACTCCCCCCGCAAAGGGACCCCTCAAATTCTCCTGAGGTTCCACATCTGAGCCCCCCGCACTTCAAAACTTCCACCTGTCTGGGGGGGTGGGTCAGGGGACCCCAAACTCAGCGCAGCCCCCCCAATCCTCAGCACCCCCATTGCAGCCCCCTTCCCCAAACCCAACCCTCCCCCATTGATCCCTCCCTCAAAGCCCCCTCTCAGAACCCCCAAAAACGCCCCCAGGCCCCCCAGCCCCCACCCAGGTAGTCCTCGCGGTCGTGCCGGGGTCCCTCCCGATGCTCAGCAGCTCCCGGATCTGGCGGACGACGGGCACGGAGACCCCCATGTTGGCACGGCCTGGGGGGCAACGGGGGTCAGAGGGACTTTGGGGTCTATTGAGGGTGCAGGGGGATTTGGGGTCCTGAGAGCGAGTGGTGGGGAGGGGGATTTGGAGGACCTCACAGGAACTGGTGTGGAGGATCGCAGAGAATTTGGAGGGTTGGGGGGGCAGTCCAAGAGGGTTTGAGGGTCCCAGTTGGGGGCCCTGAGGTTTTGGGGAGGTTTGGAGGGTGCCAAGAGTTCAAGGTGTCTCAGGGATTTTGGGGGGTTGTAGGGGTGTCCCAGGGGGTTCCAGGGGGTTTGGGGGTATCCCGGGGAGGTCCCAGGGGGTCCCAAGAGTTCAAGGTGTCTCAGGGATTTTGGGGAGGGGTTCAGGGGTGACCCAGGGTGAGGGGGTCCCAGGGAGTCCCAGAGGGTTTGGAAGCGTCCCAGAGGGTTCCAGGGGGTTTTGGGGGGTCCAGGGGGTTTGGGGGTGTCCCAGAGAGGTTCCAGGGGGTTTGGGGGTGCCCAGGGGGTTTGGGGTGTCCCAGAGAGGGTTCCAGGGGGTTTTTGGGGGTGCCCAGGGGGTTTGGGGGTGTCCCAGAGGGTTCCAGGGGGTTTTGAGGTGCCATGGGGCTTTGGGGTGTCCCAGAAGGTTCCAGGGGGTTTTGGGGGGTCCAGGGGGTGTCCCCACCGTCAGACATGATGATGATGACGTGGCGGGTGCTGTTGGTGACGGGGGGTCGAGGCCCTCCTCATCTCCACCTGCTCCTGCAGCACCAGCTGCTCGTACACGGCCCGCAGCGCTCCCGCCAGGTTGGTCCCGGGGGCCTGGGAGTGGGCTGGGGGGCACAGGGGGTCACTGCACCCCAGAGACCCCCAGCACCTCAACGCCCCCGGCACCTCAACACTCCCAGCACCCCAAATCCTCCCTGCACCCCAAATCCCCTCAGCTCACACACAGCCTGCAGGGCTTGCCCAGGTTTGTACCAGGGGTTGGGGCTGGGGTGGGGAACAGGGGGTCACTGCACCCCAAAGACCCCCAACACCCACAGAGCCCTCCAGGAGAAACCCTGAGAGCCCCCAGGCCCCCCAACTCCCCAAAGCCCCCCAGCTCCTGTCCCAGCCCCCCAACCCCCCATAGCAACCCCAAAACCCCCCAGCTCCTGTCCCAGCCCCCCACCTTCGAAGTTGAGGTTCTGGAGCTGCTGCTGGACCCAGTCCCCTTGGCCGCCTGGGGGTCCGTGGGGCTCAGGACCACCCGCGCCTCCGTCCCGAAGGTGATGATCCCGTAGTGGGGGCTGGCCCCGTAGCTGGCGATCTGGGAAGGGTCAGGGGGCTCAGGGAGGCTCTGAGGGGCTGTGGGGAGGGGTTGGGGAGGTCTGGGGGTCCCACCTTCTCCACCAGCTCGCTGAGGGCGTTGCGGGCGTCCTGGAAGTCGGTGCGGCCGACGCTGCGCGAGGCGTCGAGCACCAGGAACACGTTGAGGGCGGCGCCGGGGTCCAGGCGGATCCGCCGCTTCTGCGTGGCCTCTGCGGGGAGGGGGGGCCCAAAAAACGCTGTGACATCATCCCCCCCTCCACCCCCACCACCACGGGGGGTTCACGGGGAGCATCACCCACCCCCAAACACCTCTGTGAGCGCCGTGGAGCCCCGGGGACTCTCAGCCACACATAAAGCTCTCCCTACAGCCCCCATAGCCCCCCTAACCCTCTCTAGAGCCACCCTACAGCCCCCATAGCCCCCATAACACTCTTTATAGCCACACCACAGTCCCCCTATAGCCACCCTATAGTCCCCCATAACCCACTCTACAGCCCCCTATAGCCCCCCATAACACTCTCTATAGCACCACTATAGCCCCCCCATAACCACCTCTTATAGCCCCCCTATAGCCCCCCATAACACCCTCTATAGCAACCCTATAGCCCCCCCATAACACCCTCTATAGCACCCGTATGGCCCCCCATAAAACCCTCTATAGCCACCCTATAACCCCCCATAACCTACTCTACAGCCACCCTATAGCCCCTCTACAGTCCCCCCATAAACCCTCTATAGCACTCCTATAGCCCCCATAACACTTCTCTATAGCCCCCTATAGCCCCCAAAACCCCTCTATAGCTCCCCTGTAGCCCACCCATAAGCCACTCTATAGCCCATCCATAACCCTCTCTATAGCCCCCATAACCCCCTATAGCCCCCATTTAACCCCCATATTTTCCCCCCACCCCAAGCCCCCACCTTGGGTCGTGTTGGCCTCAGCCACCTCCACGGTCTGGGTGAGGGACGCCAGAAACTCCTGGGCCACTTCCTCGGGGCTGTCCAGCACTTTGGGGTCTGGGGGGGACACGGCAGGGGTCAGTCAGTCGGTCATCCCCGACCAGGCTCAGACCCCTGATAACCCCAGGACCCCCAGAGCCCCCGGTGTGTCCTCAGGGCTGAGACCCCCAAAAACACCCCAGGACCCCCAGAGCCCCCGGTGTGTCCTCAGGGCTGGGACCCCCAATAATCCCCAGAGCCCCCGGGTGTGTCCTCAGGGCTCTGACCCCCAATAACACCCCAATAACCCCCAGAGCCCCAGGTGTGTCCTCAGGGCTGGGACCCCCAATAATCCCCAGAGCCCCCGGGTGTGTCCTCAGGGCTGGGACCCCCAATAACCCCCAATAATCCCCAGAGCCTCCGGGTGTGTTCTCAGGGCTGAGACCCCCAATAACCCCCAGAGCCCCCGGGTGTCCTCAGGGCTGGGACCCCAATAATCCCAGAGCCCCCGGGTGTGTCCTCAGGGCTGGGACCCCCAATAACCCCCCAATAATCCCCAGAGCCCCCGGGTGTGTTCTCAGGGCTGAGACCCCCAACAACCCCCAGAGCCCCCGGGTGTGTCCTCAGGGCTGGGACCCCAAATAACCCCCAGAGTCCCCGGGTGTGTCCTCAGGGCTGGGACCCCCAAATAACCCCCCAGAGTCCCCCGGGTGTGTCCTAAGGGCTGAGACCCTCCATCAACCCCCAGGACCCCCCAGACCCTGAGACCCCAGGATTCCCGTGCCCCCGTGCCCCCATGCCCTCACCACGGCAGCGGCTCGGTCCACCCAAACCCCAAGCCCCTGTGCCCCCATCCCTCACCACGACACCGGGGCTCTGTCCCGCTCCAGACCCCGAGCCCCCTGTGCCCCCATCCCCTCACCGCGACAGCGGGCTCGGTCCCGCTCCAGACCCTGAGCCCCCGGGACCCCGGGACCCCCACTCGCCCTGGGACCCCCATGCCCTCACCACGACAGCCGGGGCTCTGTCCCTCCAGACCCCAGAGCCCCCGTGCCCCCCGTGCCCCCATCCCCTCACACCACGACAGCGGGCTCTGTCCCGCTCCAGACCCCCCTCGAGGCAGCGCTCTGCCCGAGCCCAGCAGCTCCAGCCCGGGCCTGCAGCGGTACCGCACGACCCCTCCACGGAGAAGCGCGCCCGGGACCCTCCATGGACCCCACGGGCACGGCCGGGGCCAGGCACGCCCCGCTGCGGGGAGAACAAGGGGCGTCACGGGGGATCGGAGGTGGGAGACCCCAAATCCCCCCAGCCACCCCCAAGGACATCCCCAGGGACTGCCCCATCCCCACCCGGGACCCTCCATGGACCCCTCCCAGGGAGCAGAGCAGGAGTCCCCCAGGGACCTCCCAGCGCCCCCGGACTCCAACGACCCCTAGGACCCCTCAGGAAGCCTCCAGGAGCCTCCCAATGACACTTGGGACCACCCCCCTCCCATAAGGACCCTCCCCAAGGGACCCCAGAAGGATTTGGGGACCCCAGAAGGATTTGGGGTCTCCAGAAGGATTTAGGGCAGATTTGAGGTCTCCAGAAGGACTCAGGTGAGGGATTTGGGGTTTCCAGAGAGATTTGGGGTCTCCAAAAGGATTTAGGGTGAGTTTGGGGTCTCCAGAAGGATTTGAGGTCTCCAGAAGGATTTGGGGTCTCCAGCTGGATTTCGGGTGGATTTGGGGTCTCCAGATGGATTTCGGTGATTTGGGGTCTCGGAGGATTTAGGCAAGTTTGGGGTCTCCAGAGGATTTGGGGTCTCCAGCTGGATTTAGGGATTTGGGGTCTCCGGAGGGATTTAGGGGTTATTCGGGTTTCCAGAGGATTTAGGGCGGGGACCCCAGAGGATCTGGAGCCTCCTGGAACCCTCCCAGGACCCCTAAGCCCCCTGTCCCCTTACATCCATCGTCGCAGACGGGGTCGGGGCCGTCCCAGCGCCCCCCGGCCCCGCAGACGCGCTGGGAGGGCCCGCGCAGCGCGAAGCCCTCGAAGCAGCCGAAGGTCAGGACCGAGCCCGGGGGGTGCCGCCCCCCCCGCGGCCAAAACCAGCCCTGCTCGAACTCCAGCGGCTCCGGGCACCACACGGCTTGAGTTTGGGGGGGGAGAGAGGGTGAGACCCCCCCGGGACCCCCCCCAAATACCCACACACCCCACACGGCTTGAGTTTGGGGGGGGAGAGAGGGTGAGATCCCTCGGGACCCCCAAATGCCACACACCCCACACGGCTGAGTTTGGGGGAGAGAGGTGAGACCCTGGACCCCAGGACCCCCAATACCCACACACCCCACACGGCTTGAGTTTGGGGGGAGAGAGGGTGAGACCCCGGGACCCTCCAGGATCTCCCAATACCCACACCCCACACGGCTTGAGTTTGGGGGAGAGAGGGTGAGACTCCCCAGGACCCCCAATACCCCACACCCCACACGGCTTGAGTTTGGGGGAGAGAGGTGAGACCCCCGGGACCCCCTGGGACCCCCAATACCCACAGGACACCCTCACACCCCACACGGCTGGGGCTTTTTTGGGGGAAGAGGGGTGAGACCCCCCGGGACCCCCCCGGGATCCCCCAAATACTCACAGGGACCCCCCAAACACCCACAGAGACCCCTCCAAACACCCACAGGGACCCCCTCCCCAACACAACGGGACCCCCTGACCCCCAGAAACACCCCACAGGGACCCCTAAACACCCACAGGGACTCCTCAGGACCCCCAAATACTCACAGGGACCCTCCAAACACCACAGGACCCCCGAGATCCCCAGAAACACCCACAGCGATCCCCCAAACACCCACAGGACCCCGAAATACTCACAGGGACCCCCGTCCCCGCCGGGACCACCCCAAGGACCCCTCCCCACCTGGGACACGCCCCCTCCCCCAACAAAGACCCTCCAGCCCCCCACGTGTCCCATAACATCTCCCGACCCTCCTCCCCAAATCCCCCCAGCCCCCATGCCCACCGCAGCGGGGAGCCCTCCCAGGCAGGGGTCCCAGGTGCCGTCAGGGCCGCAGCGGCAGCCCGGTGGGGAGTGGGGCAGTGCCAGGGGGCAGCAGTACAGCAGCACCTCCCCCCTGCCACCAGCTCCCCGTGCCCCCACGCGATGGGCACCTGAGCCAGGTCACAGCGAGGGGGGCAGCGCTGCAGAGGGGGCCGTGGAGGCACCTGGGGGCACAGGGGCAGTGAGGGGGATTGGGGAGGCAGGGGGGACAGGGAGCGGTGAGGGGGATTGGGAGAGGCTGGGGGGGACAGGGGCGGTGAGGGGGGATTGGGGAGCAGGGGGGACAGGGGAGAGTGAGGGGGATTGGGGAGCGGGAGGACAGGGGAGTGAGGGGATTGGGAGCCGGGGAGTGGGGGTCGGGGGAGGGGGCTGGGGTGGGGATTGGGGGTTTGGGTGGAGTTCGTGGGAGTGGGTTTGGGGGCTCAGGTGTGTCAATGGGCAGGTTTGGGGCAGGTTTGGGGTCTCAGGGGTCAGGTTTGGGCTCTCAGGTGAGTCCATGAGGCAGGTTTGGGGCAGGTTTGGGGTCTCAGGTGAGTCCATGGACAGGTTTGGGGTCTCAGGGGGATCTGGGGGCAGGTTTGGGGGTTCAGGTGAGTCCATGGGCAGGTTTGGGGTTCAGGTGTGTCTGGGGCAGTTTTTGGGGCAGGTTTGGGGTCTCAGGGGTGTCAGGGGCAGGTTTGGGGTCTCAGGGGGATCTGGGGGCAGGTTTGGGGTCTCAGGGGAATCTGGGGGCAGGTTTGGGGTTCAGGTGAGTCCATGGGGCAGGTTTGGGGCAGGTTTGGGGTCTCAGGGGGCAGGTTTGGGTCTCAGGTGTGGGAGGCAGGTTTGGGGTCTCAGGTGAGTCCATGGGCAGGTTTGGGGCAGGTTTGGGGTCTCAGGGGTCACTGACCGTGGGCTGGGGGCAGCAGCAGCAGCAGCAGCAGGAGGGGGAGGGGGAGGCCGAGCTGAGCCCTGGCCACGTCCATCTGTCCATCCATCCGTCTGTCCACCTGTCCCTCCACTCCGTCCCGGGCCGGTCTGTCCGTCTGTCCCAAGGTGTGGGGAATTACAACACCTGCCCCCTCCCCCACGGGCTCCGGGAAATCACGGGGAGGGAGGGAAAGGCAAAGGGGGAGGGGAGGAGTCCACGGGGGTCAGGGCGGTGACCGGGGGGCACGAGGGGCCCTCGGGGCTGAGCAAACACCCGGGGAAAGGGCCTGAAATTATTTTAGAGCCCCCATCCCAAAGGGAGGGCATGGGAGGGGTCAGGGTGACCCTCAACTCCCCCGCAAAGGGACCCCTCAAATTCTCCTGAGGTTCCACATCTGAGCCCCCCGCACTTCAAAACTTCCACCTGTCTGGGGGGGTGGGTCAGGGGACCCCAAACTCAGCGCAGCCCCCCCAATCCTCAGCACCCCCATTGCAGCCCCCTTCCCCAAACCCAACCCCTCCCCATTGATCCCTCCCTCAAAGCCCCCCTCAGAACCCCCAAAAGCACCCCCAGGCCCCCAGCCCCACCCAGGTAATCCTCGCGGTCGTGCCGGGGTCCCTCCCGATGCTCAGCAGCTCCCGGATCTGGCGGACGACGGGCACCGGAGACCCCCATGTTGGCACGGCCTGGGGGGCACAGGGAGTCAGAGGGACTTTAGGGTCTATTGAGGGTGCAGGGGGATTTGGGGTCCTGAGAGCGAGTGGTGGGGAGGGGGATTTGGAGGACCTCACAGGGAACTGGTGTGGAGGATCGCAGAGAATTTGGAGAGGTTGGGGGGGCAGTCCAAGAGGGTTTGAGGGTCCCAGTTGGGGGCCCCGAGGTTTTGGGGAGGTTTGGAGGGTGCCAAGAGTTCAAGGTGTCTCAGGGATTTTGGGGGTTGTAGGGGTGTCCCAGGGGGTTCCAGGGGGTTTGGGGGTATCCGGGGAGGTCCCAGGGGGTCCCAAGAGTTCAAGGTGTCTCAGGATTTTGGGGAGGGGTTCAGGGGTGACCCAGGGTGGGAGGGTCCTAGGGAGTCCCAGAGGGTTTGGAAGCGTCCCAGAGGGTTCCAGGGGGTTTTGGGGGGGTCCAGGGGGTTTGGGGGTGTCCCAGAGAGGGTTCCAGGGGGTTTTAGGGTGCCCAGAAGGGGGTTTGGGGAGGGTGTCCCAGAGAGGGTTCCAGGGGGTTTTTGGGGGTGCCCAGGGGTTTGGGGGTGTCCCAGAGGGTTCCAGGGGTTTTGGAGGTGCCATGGGGCTTTGGGGTGTCCCAGAAGGTTCCAGGGGTTTTAGGGGGGTCCAGGGGTGTCCCCACCGTCAGACATGATGATGATGACGTGGCGGGTGCTGTTGGTGACAGGGGGGGTCAAGGCCCCTCCTCATCTCCACCTGCTCCTGCAGCACCAGCTGCTCGTACACGGCCCGCAGCGCTCCCGCCAGGTTGGTCCCGGGGCCTGGGAGTGGGCTGGGGGGGCACGGAGGTCACTGCACCCCAGAGACCCCCAGCACCTCAACGTCCCCCGGCACCTCAACACTCCCAGCACCCCCAAATCCTCCCTGCACCCCGATCCCCCAGCTCACACACAGCCTGCAGGGCTTGCCCAGGTTTGTACCAGGGGTTGGGGCTGGGGTGAGGGGGAACAGGGGGTCACTGCACCCCAAAGACCCCCAACACCCACAGAGCCCTCAGGAGAAACCCTGAGAGCCCCAGGCCCCCAACTCCCCAAAGCCCCCAGCTCCTGTCCCAGCCCCCCAACCCCCCATAGCAACCCCAAAACCCCCAGCTCCTGTCCCAGCCCCCCCACCTTCGAAGTTGAGGTTCTGGAGCTGCTGCTGGACCCAGTCCCCTTGGCCGCCTGGGGGTCCGTGGGGCTCAGGACCACCCGCGCCTCCGTCCGAAGGTGATGATCCCGTAGTGGGGGCTGGCCCCGTAGCTGGCGATCTGGGAAGGGTCAGGGGGCTCAGGGAGGGCTCTGAGGGGCTGTGGGGAGGGGTTGGGGAGGTCTGGGGGTCCCACCTTCTCCACCAGCTCGCTGAGGGCGTTGCGGGCGTCCTGGAAGTCAGTGCGGCCGACGCTGCGCAGGCGTCGAGCACCAGGAACACGTTGAGGCGGCGCCGGGGTCAGGCGGATCCGCCGCTTCTGCGTGGCCTCTGCGAGGGAGGGCCCAAAAACGCTGTGACATCATCCCCCTCCACCCCACCACCACGGGGGTTCACGAGGAGCATCACCTACCCCCAAACACCTCTGTGAGCGCCGTGGAGCCCCGCGGGACTCTCAGCCACACATAAAGCTCTCCCTACAGCCCCCATAGCCCCCATAACCCTCTCTAGAGCCACCCTACAGCCCCCACTAGCCCCCATAACACTCTTTATAGCCACACCACAGTCCCCCCATAGCCACCCTATAGTCCCCATAACCCACTCTACAGCCCCCTATAGCCCCCATAACACTCTCTATAGCACCCTATAGCCCCCATAACCACCTCTTACAGCCCCCTATAGCCCCCATAACACCTCTATAGCAACCTATAGCCCCCATAACACCCTCTATAGCACTCGTGTGGCTCCCCATAAAGCCACTCTATAGCCACCTATAACCCCCATAACCTACTCTACAGCCACCCTATAGCCCCCCTACAGTCCCCCCATAAGCCCTCTATAGCACTCCTGTAGCCCCCATAACACTCTCTATAGCCCCCTATAGCCCCCAAAACCCCCTCTATAGCTCCCCTGTGGCCCACCCATAAGCCACTCTATAGCCCATCCATAACCTCTCTATAGCCCCCATAACCCCCATAGCCCCCATTTAACCCCCATATTTCCCCCCACCCCAAGCCCCCACCTTGGGTCGTGTTGGCCTCGGCCACCTCCACGGTCTGGGTGGGGACGCCAGAAACTCCTGGGCCCACTTCCTCGGGGCTGTCCAGCACTTTGGGGTCTGGGGGGGACACGGCGGGGGTCAGTCAGTCGGTCATCCCCGACCAGGCTCAGACCCCCTGATAACCCCCAGGACCCCAGAGCCCCCGATGTGTCCTTAGGGCTGAGACCCCCAAAAAACACCCCAGGACCCCCAGAGCCCCCGGTGTGTCCTCAGGGCTGGGACCCCCAATAATCCCCAGAGCCCCCGGGTGTCCTCAGGGCTCTGACCCCCAATACCCCAATAACCCCCAGAGCCCCCGGTGTGTCCTCAGGGCTGGGACCCCCAATAATCCCCAGAGCCCCCGGGTGTGTCCTCAGGGCTGGGACCCCCAATAACCCCCAATAATCCCCAGAGACCCCGGGTGTGTTCTCAGGGCTGAGACCCCCAATAACCCCCAGAGCCCCCGGTGTGTCCTCCAGGGCTGGGACCCCCAATAATCCCCAGAGCCCCCAGGTGTGTCCTCAGGGCTGGGACCCCCAATAACCCCCAATAATCCCCAGAGCCCCCGGGTGTGTTCTCAGGGCTGAGACCCCCAATAACCCCAGAGCCCCCGGGTGTGTCCTCAGGGCTGGGACCCCCAAATAACCCCCAGAGTCCCCAGGTGTGTCCTCAGGGCTGAGACCCCCAAATAACCCCCCAGAGTCCCCCAGGTGTGTCCTAAGGGCTGAGACCCTCCATCAACCCCCAGGACCCCCCAGACCCTGAGACCCCAGGATTCCCGTGCCCCCTGTGCCCCCATGCCCTCACCACGGCAGCGGGCTCGGTCCCACCCAAACCCCAAGCCCCACGTGCCCCCATCCCTCACCACGACACCGGGGCTCTGTCCCGCTCCAGACCCCGAGCCCCCGTGCCCCCATCCCCTCACCGCGACAGCAGGCTCAGTCCCGCTCCAGACCCTGGCCCCAGGACCCCCAGGACCCCCACTCGCCCTGGGACCCCCATGCCCTCACCACGACACCAGGGCTCTGTCCGCTCAGACCCCGAGCCCCCATTGCCCCCCGTGCCCCCATCCCCTCACCACGACAGCGGGCTCTGTCCCGCTCCAGACCCCCTCCGAGGCAGCGCTCTGCCCGAGCCCAGCAGCTCAGCCCGGGCCTGCAGCGGTACCGCACGACCCCTCCACGGAGAGCGCGCCAGGACCCTCCATGGACCCCCGCGGGCACGGCCAGGGCCAGGCACGCCCCGCTGCGGGGAGACAAGGGGCGTCACGGGGGATCGAGGTGGGAGACCCCAAATCCCCCAGCCACCCCCAAGGACATCCCCAGGACTGCCCCATCCCCACCCGGGACCCTCCATGGACCCCTCCCAGGGAGCAGAGCAGGAGTCCCCCAGGGACTCCCAGCGCCCCCGGACTCCAACGAGCCCCCAGGACCCCCAGGAAGCCTCCAGGAGCCTCCCAATGACACTTGGGACCACCCTCCCATAAGGACCCTCCCAAGGGACCCCAGAAGGACTTGGGGACCCCGAAGGATTTGGGGTCTCAGAAGGATTTAGGGCAGATTTGAGGTCTCCAGAAGGACTCAGGTGAGGGATTTGGGGTTTCCAGAGAGTTTGGGGTCTCAAAAGGATTTAGGGTGAGTTTGGGGTCTCCAGAAGGATTTGAGGTCTCGAGGATTTGGGGTCTCAGCTGGATTTCGGTGGTTGGGGTCTCCAGATGGATTTCGGGTGGATTTGGGGTCTCCGGAGGGATTTAGGGCAAGTTTGGGGTCTCCAGAGGGATTTGGGGTCTCCAGCTGGATTTAGGGAAGGATTTGGGGTCTCCCGGAGGGATTTAGGGGGTTATTCGGAGTTTCCCAGAAGGGATTTAGGGCGGGGACCCCAGAGGATCTGGAGCCTCCTGGAACCCCTCCCCAGGACCCCTAAGCCCCCCTGTCCCCTTACATCCATCGTCGCAGACGGGGTCAGGGCCGTCCCAGCGCCCCGGCCCTGCAGACGCGCTGGGAGGGCCCGCGCAGCTCGGAGGCCCTCGAAGCAGCCGAAGGTCAGGACCGAGCCCGGGGGTGCCGCCCCCCGCGGCCAAAACCAGCCCTGCTCGAACTCCAGCGGCTCCGGGCACCACACGGCTTGAGTTTGGGGGGAGAGGTGAGACCCCAGGACCCCAGGATCCCCAAATACCCACACACCACGGCTTGAGTTTGGGGGAGAGAGTGAGATCCCCAGGACCCCCAAATACCCACACACTGGCTGAGTTTGGGGGAGAGAGAGTGAGACCCCAGGACCCCAGGACCCCAAATACCCACACACCCCACACGGTTGAGTTTGGGGGAGAGGTGAGACCCCAGGACCCTCCAGGATCTCCCAATACCCCACCCACACGGCTTGAGTTTGGGGGAGAGAAGGTGAGACTCCCCCAGGACCCCCAATACCCACACACCCACGGCTTGAGTTTGGGGGGGAGAGGGTGAGACCCCCAGGACCCCAGGACCCCCAATACCCACAGGGACACCCTCACCCCACACGGCTGGGGTTTTTTTGGGGGAAGAGAGGTGAGACTCCCAGGACCCCAGGATCCCCAAATACTCACAGGGACCCCCAAACACCCACAGAGACCCCTCCAAACACCCACAGGGACCCCCTCCCCAACACAACGGGACCCCCGGACCCCCAGAAACACCCACAGGGACCCCTAAACACCCACAGGGACCCCTCAGGACCCCCAAATACTCACAGGGACCCTCCAAACACCACAGGACCCCCGAGATCCCCAGAAACACCCACAGCGATCCCCCAAACACCCACAGGGACCCGAAATACTCTAGGACCCCCGTCCCCACGGGACCACCCCAAGGACCCCTCCCCACCAGGACACGCCCCCTCCCCCAACAAAGACCCTCCAGCCCCCACGTGTCCCATAACATCCCCCGACCCTCCCTCCCCAAATCCCCCCCAGCCCCCATGCCCACCGTGGCGGCAGGGAGCCCCTCCCAGGCAGGGGTCCCAGGTGCCGTCAGGCCGCAGCGGCCAGCCGGTGGGGAGTGGGGGCAGTGCCAGGGGGCAGCAGTACAGCAGCACCTCCCCCCGCCACCAGCTCCCCGTGCCCCCACGATGGGCACCTGAGCCAGGTCACAGCGAGGGGGCAGCGCTGCAGAGGGCCGCAGAGGGGCACCTGGGGGGGCACAGGGGGCAGTGAGGGGATTGGGGGACAGGGGGGGGACAGGGGGCGAGGTGAGGGGGATTGAGGGAGCTGGGGGGGACAGGGGCGGTGAGGAGGGAGATTGGGGAGCAGGGGGGACAGGGGAGCGGTGAGAGGGATTGAGGAGCAGGGGGGACAGGGGAGGTGAGGGGGATTGGGACGAGGCCAGGGGGGGTGGGGGGTCGGGGGCAGGGGGGGCTGGGGTGGAGGATTGGGGGGTTTGGGTGGGTTCGTGGGGGTGGGTTTGGGGGCTCAGGTGGGTCAATGGGCAGGTTTGGGGAGGGCTGGAGGTTTGGGGTCTCAGGGGTGCAGGTTTGGGCGCTCAGGTGAGTCCATGAGGCAGGTTTGGGGCAGGTTTGGGGTCTCAGGTGAGTCCATGGACAGGTTTGGGGTCTCAGGGGATCTGGGGGCAGGTTTGGGGGCTCAGGTGAGTCCATGGGCAGGTTTGGGCGTCTCAGGTGTAGTCCATGGGGCAGTTTTGGGGGCAGGTTTGGGGTCTCAGGGGTGTCAGGGGCAGGTTTGGGGTCTCAGGGGGATCTGGGGGCAGGTTTGGGGTCTCAGGGGGATCTGGGGGCAGGTTTGGGTGTTCAGGTGAGTCCATGGGGCAGTTTTGGGGCAGGTTTGGGGTCTCAGGGGGCAGGTTTGGGGTCTCAGGGGTGTCAGGGGGCAGGTTTGGGGTCTCAGGTGAGTCCATGGGCAGGTTTGGGGCAGGTTTGGGGTCTCAGGGGTCACTGACCGTGGGCCAGGGGCAGCAGCAGCAGCAGCAGCAGCAGGAGGGGGAGGCCGAGCTGAGCCCTGGCCACGTCCATCTGTCCGTCCATCTGTCCCTCCACCCGTCCCTCCACCCGTCCCGGGCCGGTCTGTCCGTCTGTCCCAAGGTGGGGGGGGGGAATTACAACACCTGCCCCCCCTCCCCCACGGGCTCCAGGAAATCACGGGGAGGGAGGAAAGGCAAAGGGGGGGAGGGGAGGAGTCCACGGGGGGGTCAGGGCGGTGACCGGGGGGGCACGAGGGGCCCTCGGGGCTGAGCAAACACCCCGGGGGGAAAGGGCCTGAAATTATTTTAGATTTACTCAAAAACGCCCCTGGGGGGCCCAAAGAACGTCCCAAAACACACCTGGGGTGCCCAAAACACCTCTGATGTGCTCGAAACGTTCCCCAAAACACCCCCCGGGGGGCAAATAAAGTCACCAAAGCAGCTCTGGGAGGGCCTAAAATGCCTTGGATGCCCTCCAAACCACCTTTAATGTCCTCAAAAAACACCCCTGGGGGGACAAAGAACCTAAAACCCACCTGGAGGGCCCAAAGAACGACCTAAAACACACCTGGGGGCCCCAAAACATCTTTGGGGTCCTCGAAACTGCCTTTAATGTGCCCAAAAAAACACCCCCTGGGGGCCACATGAAGTCCTAAAAACATCTTCGGTGTTCTCCAGAAAAATTTGGGGTCATTTGAGGTCCCACAGAGGGGTTTGGAAACATTTGGGGTTTTCCAGACGGATTTTGGCTCTCCAGAGGGGTTCTGGGGTCATTTGAGGTCTCTCAGAGGGGTTTTGGGGTCACTTGGGGTCTCTCAGAGGGATTTTGGGGTCTCTCAGAGGGGTTTTGGGGTCATTTGGGGTCTCTCAGAGGGGTTTTGGGGTCACTTGGGGTCTCTCAGAGGGATTCTGGGGTCATTTGGGGTCTCCCAGAGGGGTTTTGGGGTCTCCCAGGGGGATTTCCGTTTCCCGGGGCGTTTCCAGAGCAGCCCAGCGGGAATTTGAGGCTTCTCAGCGCTCCTCAGGGAGGATTCGAGGCGATTTTTTTTGGGGGGGGGGTCGATTTTGGGGCCCCCCCCCCGGGAAGTGACCTCTTCCCGTTGCCATGGCAACGCCGCCCGGCGCCGTCGCGGCGCGATGACGTCACTCGGCCCGCGCCCCGCGCGCGAGGGGGCGTGTCCCGCGCGGTCCCGTCATGCCCCGCGGCGGGGGGCGGGGTCGCCCTGCTTTCTCGGCCAGGTCCCCCCATCCCCGTCCCACCCCGCCACGATCCCACAATGCCCCGCGCGCGGATCCCTCCTTCCCCCCACGTTTCCGGTGCCGTCGCGGCCCGCGGCTCGAGGCGGTAACGGCCGAGAGAGGGCGAGCGAGGGGAGGGCGGGGGCGGTCGGCGGCCAATGGGGGGCGCAGGGGGGGCGCAGGGGGCCCGCGGGGACCAATCGGGAGGCAGCCCGGGAGAGGCGGGCGCGGGGCGCGCGCGGTGACGTCACCAGCGGCCTTGTCTTCCACCCCCCCTCCCCATCCCTACTCCAGGTGCGGCCACGTGATTCCCGGCGGCCCCCCACCCCCATCATCCCCCCCAGTGCTCCCAGTGCTCCCAGTAACGGCCTCCGGGCTCCCGGTGACCCCCCAGTGACCCCCGGTCATCCCTGTCCCTCCTTCCCAGTGCTCCCAGTAACATCCCAGGGCCCCTCCCAGTGCTCCCAGTAACGGCCTCTGGGCTCCCAGTGACCTCCCAGTGATCCCTGTGCCTCCTTCCCAGTGCTCCCAGTAACCCCCGGCCATCCCTGTCCCTCCTTCCCAGTGCTCCCAGTAACATCCCAGGGCCCCTCCCAGTGCTCCCGGTAAATCCTCTTCCCAGGCCCCCCCAGTAACTTCTTCAGGTGCTCCCATTTTTTCCCAGCGCTCCCAGTAACCCTTCCCAGTGCTCCCAGTCTCTTCAGGAGGCCCTCCCACTGTTCCCAGTAGCTCGTCCCTTTGCTTCCAGTGCTCCCAGTAAGCCCTTCCGTTCTTCCCCCAGTAACCCTCCCAGTTTCCCCCTCTCTCCCTCCCAGTGCTCCCAGTCCTGTCAGTGGCCTTCCCAGTTCCCCCAGTGACCGTCCCTGGTGCTCCAAGTACCTGTATCATCCCCTCCCAGCATTCCCCATCCTCCCAGTGACCCCTGCCAGTGCTCCCAGTACCCGCTCCTGTTCCCCCAGTGATCTTCCCAGTACTCCCAGTGACCTTTCCCAGTCCCTCCAGTCTCCCTTCCCATCGCTCCCAGTCCCAGTTCCGTCCCCTCCCATCACTCCCAGTGCCCTCAGCGACCCTCCCAGTTCCCCCCAGTGCCCCCCAGTCCTTCCCAGTGACCCTCCCAGCCCCTCCAGTCTCCGTTCCCGTCACTCCCAGTGTCTCCCAATCCTTCCCAGTGCCCTCCACCCTCTCCCAGTGCCCCCCACTCCCATCCCAGTTCCCCCCAGTGGCCCTCCCTGCCCCATCCAAGTTCCCTCCAGTGCCCTCTAATCCTTCCCAGTCCTCCAGTGCCTCCCAGTGCCTCCCACTCCCCTCCCAGTGCCCCCAAGTGACCTCCCTGCCCCATTCCAGTTCCCCCAGTGCCTTCCACTCTCCCAATCCTCCACTCCTCCCAGTGACCCTCCTGCCCCATTCCAGTTCCCCTGTGCCCCCCAGTCCCCTCCACTCCCTCCCAGTCCTCCACTCTCCCAGTGTCCAGTGCCACTCACCCCCACTCCCCTCCCAGTGCCCCCCCAGTGCCCCCACCCCCAGTGCCTCCCACTCCCTTCCACTCACCCCTCAGTGCCCCCAGTCTCTTCCACTCCCCTCCCAGTGCCTCCCACTCCCTTCCACTCCCCTCCCAGTGCCTCCCAGTGCATCCCACTCCCACTCACTCCCCTCCCAGTTCCCCCCAGTGACCCTCCCTGCCCCGTTCCAGTTTCCCCCGGTACCTCCCACTCCCTCCACTTGCCCCCACTTCCCCCAGTGCCCCTAGTCCTCTCCCAGTGCCTCCCACTCTCCACTCACTCCCAGTGCCCCCCAGTGCCTCCCCACTCCCCTCCCAGTGCCTCCCAGTGCCTCCCAGTGCCCCCCACTCCCCTCCCAGTGCCCCCAGGCCGCGGCCATGTCGTCGTGCGCGGAGGTGCTGCGCTTCCAGCTGCCGGGGCACGAGGCGGCGGCGCTGCGCTCCATGACGCGCCTGCGTGCCGAGGAGCGCTTCTGCGACGTCACCATCGTGGCGCGGAGCCTGCGCTTCCGCGGCCACCGCGTCATCCTGGCCGCCTGCTCGCCCTTCCTGCGCGACCAGTTCCTGCTGAACCCCGCGGCCGAGCTGCGCGTGTCGCTGGCCCACAGCGCGCGCGTGCTGGCCGACCTGCTGCTCTCCTGCTACACCGGCGCCCTCGAGTTCGCCGGCCGCGACCTGGTCAACTACCTGACGGCCGCCAGCTACCTGCAGATGGAGCACGTGGTGGAGCGCTGCCGCGGCGCCCTGGCGCGCTTCATCCAGCCCCCGCCCGCCGCGCCGCCGCCGCCCGGCAAGGCCGAGGACGACGACGACGACGAGGACGACGACGACGCCGCGCCCGACGTCTGCATCGTCAAGGTGGAGCCGGCGGCGGCCGCGGCGGCGCCGCCCCCGCCGCCCCAGCCCAGGCGGTGCCGCAGGGCGGGCCGGGCGTGGGCGGCGGCGGCGCCGGAGCCCGGAGAGGCCTCCCGGGGTGCCGGGCGGGCGCGAGCGGCAGGCGTAGCGACGCAGAGCGCGCCGTTCCTGCCGCAGCTGGGCGTGGTGAAGGCGTGCTACAGCCTGGCCGAGGACGCCGAGGGCGAGGGGCTGCTCATCTTCCCCGGCCGGCGGCGGCGGCGGCTCCTCGGCGGAGGAGCCCGGGGGCGGCGCGGGCTCCGCGGGGTCTCCGGCGCCGGGGGCCTCCTGGACGGGCGGCGCCGCTGCCGCCGCCTCCGCTCCCCCCACGCCGTCGGGCGGCCCGTCGGGCTCGTCGCGCTGCGGGAAGTGCGGCGAGGCCTTCCAGGGCGTGGAGAAGCTGGTGTTCCACATGCGGGCGCAGCACTTCGTGTTCATGTGCCCGCGCTGCGGCAAGCAGTTCAACCACAGCAGCAACCTCAACCGCCACATGAATGTGCACCGCGGCGTCAAGTCCCACGGCTGCGGCGTCTGCGGCAAGAGCTTCACCCAGAAGTCCACCCTGCACGACCACCTGAACCTGCACAGCGGGGCCCGGCCCTACCGCTGCTCCTACTGCGACGTGCGCTTCGCCCACAAGCCGGCCATCCGCCGCCACCTCAAGGAGCAGCACGGCAAGACCACGGCCCAGAACGTCCTCGAGGCCGTGGCCGCCGAGGGGGGGGTCCTGCTGCGCTGACCCCCCCCGGGAGGGGCCCGGCGAGGGCCGGGGGGGTGACGGGATGGGGGCTTCCTCCCCCTCCCCACATCGGCCCTGCCACGGAGAGCTGGGCCCCTCCCTGAGACAGGGGGGATGGACCCCCTCTGGGCTGCTGGGTCCTTCCTGGGGAGGGGGGACCCCTGACATGGGGTGGGGAGTGACCCCTGGACATCTGGAGCAAAGGGGGGACCCTCCCAAAGTGATGGGAAGTGACCCCCAAAGTGATGGGGAGTGACCCCTGGACATGGGGAGCGAAGAGGGGACCCCCAAAGTGATGGGGAGTGACCCCCAAAGTGATGGGGGGTGACACTCAAGGTGAGGGGGAGTGACCCCTGGACACCTGGGTTGATTTGGAACCCCCAGAGTGATGGGGAGTGACCCTGGACACGTGGAGTGAAGGGGACCCCAGAGTGATTGGGGTGAACGCCACCCTAGACATTTGGAGCGACGGGGGAACCCCCAAAAGTGATGGGGGGGACCCCCAAAAGCGATGGGGAGCAGCCCCTGGATGTCTGGATTGATTTTGGGACCCCCTCAAGTGATGGGGAGTGACCCCTGGACACGTGGATGGGGGTTGGGGGTCCCACCTGTGTCTGGATGCCCCCTGGGATACCTGGGGACCTCCCCCCAGAGCCCCCTGGATCACTCTGGATTAGGAAGGACCCCCCCCCCACCCCATTGCTGATGGTTTTGGGGGTCCCAGGGTGGATCATGGGGTACTCTCCCCAGGTTTGGGGGTCCCACACCCCCTTGGTCCCCCCATGGACAAGGTGGAGGGGGGGGTTGTTTGCCCCTTCCCCCGGGATAAAAGGGGGGGGTCCCCCCATATTTAAGGGGGACCCCCCCCAAGGACACCCTGTAGATTTTAGGAAAGGTTGTGGGGGTCTCCTGGGAACTCCCAGAGTCCCCTTAGTTTGTAGTGATGGAGGGGGTGTTGAGGGGTGGGGGCTCTGTGGTGCGTTTTGGGGAGGGCAAAGTTTGGGGGTCCCCTTTATGGGGGTGGGGGTAGGGTTAGATTTGGGGTGGGGGGCACCCCATTGGTTGGGGAGTGTGGGGGGTGAGAGTAGGGGTTTAGAGCGTGGGAACTGTGACACCTTTTGGGGGTGGGGAGGGGGGGTCCCAGGACACTTGGGTGCCCCTTTTTGGGGGCTGGGGGTGGGAGAAGGGACCACCCTTCCTTCCCCACCCCCCTCCCCTCGGTGCCGTTTTCAGAGAGTTTTTGTATTAAACGAGTTTTAAAAAAAAAACCAAAAACACTGAAAGAAACTTGATTTGGACTTTTTTTTCGGGGAGGGTGGTGGGGAGGAGCTGGAGGGACCCCTGGGGGCAGATCGGGCCATTCGGAGCCCCCAAAATCCCCCTTTTTGGGGCGATTTTCGTGTCGCGGGAGGGGGGCGTGGCCTTGCATTGAGGGCGTGGCCTCACGGATGGGCGTGGTCGGTGGGGGCGTGGCCTCATAGAGGAGGGGGAAGACAAAGCGCTGGAGGGGCGGTGGGCGGGGCGATGCCCTAATTAGGAGAGGCCCCGCCCCTTTCGGGGCGCGGTGACGTCACGGGCGCGCGGCGCGAGCGATGGAGGCGGCGGGGAGGCGGCGAGGTCCGGGGGGATTTTTGGGGGATCCACGGCGAATTTGGGGGGTTTAGGGGGATCTCGAGTGTTGCTGGGACGGGGAGGGCTCTTTGTGCTCCGTGATGGGGGCGGGGTGGGGGCGTGGCCCCTCCTCTCACCCTCCTGTGCTCCCCACCCTCTCCCCCATCCCCAGGATCCCCCCGTTGGGACCCTCGTGATGGAGGCTTCGGGAGACCCCGGTGAGTGACCCCCCCTCATCCTGTCACCCCTCCCCAATTCGATCCTCCCGCTGACCCCCTTTGTCCCCACCCAGGACTCCCCCGGCAGCCCCGCCCCTGCGACCCCCCAGGCCGGGGACCCCCAGCGCCGGGACCCCGAGGAGGAGCACGGGGGGCCCAGAGGCCGGGGGCCCCGATGGGGAGGGGGCGCAGGGGCTCCCCCTGAGCGGCACCAGCCCCAAGGGCTCCCAGGTGAGGGGGCTTACGGGGGGTTCTGCGGCTTCTGGGAGGGGGTCTCAGGGGGCTGGGAGGGGCTTGGGGAGGTTTGGAGGGCATTGGGGGTGGGAGGGCTCTGGGGGCTCTCCAGGGCTTGGGGGGCTGGGAGGTGCACTGGGGCTTTTGGGGGGCGGGGGTAGGGCGGAATTTTGGGGGTTCTGGGAATTGTTTTTGGTGTTCCAGGGAGGTTTTTGGGGGAGTTTGGAGAGTTGTTTCGGGACTTTTGGGAGGGTTTGGGGCTATTTTGCAGGGGATCTCACAGCCTTTTGTCTCCCTCCCCTTCCCCCCAAGGCCACGCCACGAAGACCCTCCCGGGCTCCCCGGGCCGGGGTGGGGAGCCCCCAGGACCCCCCTGGCCCCCGAGCCGGGCCAAGATGTCCCTGACGGGGGTGGGCAAATCCCTGCCGGGGCAGAGCTTGGCCCTGCGGCTCCTCACCCTCCCGGGGGCCGCCCTGAGCCCCCGGCGCCCCCAGAGCCCCCGGCCCCCAGAGCCCCCAAGGTGCACCGGGCCCGCAAGACCATGGCCAGGCCCAGCAACGGGCAGGTGAGGAGGAGGGCTCCCTTGGTGGGACACACCCGGGGACCCCCTGGGACCCTCCTGACCCCCCAAACCCCCAAAATCCCCCAAAAGGTCCCAGAAAGCGGGTGTCGGAGATGCTGCACTTCAGGGTGTCGGACGAGCTGCGGAGCATCGGCGAGCACGGTGGGGAGGGGGCTGGGGAGGGCTCAGGAGGTCTAGGAGGGTTCTGAGGGGGTCTTGGGAGGGTCTTTTTGGGTTCTGGGGGTGCTGAGGGGGTTTGGTGCTCCCAGGGGCAGGAAGGGGTGTTTGAAGGGGTGGGGGTGGTGCTGAAGGATGGTTTTGGGTCTGGGGGTTCACCTGTGGGCTGGGGGTAAGGGGGCACAGGGCTGACCCTCTACCCCCTCCGAATTCCCTCCCAGACCCCCCAAACGCCCCAAACTGGATTACAGCCCCGAGGGGCTCCACAAGCGGCTGCAGAGACCCAGCCCCGCGCCAGCACCGAGGTGGGGACCCCTGAGCCCCCGGGACCCCCTGGGACCCCCTGGGACCCCCTGGATCCTCCTGGGACCACCCAGGAACCCCCTGACCCCCCTGGGCCCCCCCAGATCACGGTGACGGAGGAAATGGCGGCCCCCCCACCCCGGGGGTCCCGGCCCAGCGATGACTGGGACAGCGAGGGGGGAGGGGGCTTCTCCCTCTTCTACGACGGGTTCAGCGTCGACGGGCACGGCGACTCCGACAGCAAGGTGGCACTGGGGGCACTGGGGGGCACTGGGAGATCAGTGGGAGGGACTGGGCAGGATTTGTGGGGAACTGGGAGGACTGGGGGCAACTGGGAGGGACTGGGGGGCACTGGGAGGGCAGTGGGAGAAAGCGTGGGGCACTGGGAGGGCATTGGGAAGGAGTGGAGGGGCATTGGGAGAGATTTGGGGGGCACTGGGAGGGATTTGGGGGGCAATGGGGGACACTGGGAGGGGCATTTGGGGGACTGGGGAGCACTGGGAGCGTTGAGGGGCACGGGTAGCACTGGGGGGCTCTGGGAAGCACTGGGGGGCATTTGGGGGGATTGGGAGCACTGGGGGACACTGGGAAGCACTGGGGGGGCTCCTGGGGGTTCACCTGGGCCCCCCCAGTTAATTCGAGGTGTGGGGGGTTGTCAGTCTGAGGGGAGGTGGTCGGGGAGGTCCTCAGTGAGGAGGAGGAGGAAGAGGAAGAGGAGGAAGAAGAAGAAGATGAGGAGGAGGAGGAAGAGGAGGACGAGGAGGAAGAGGAGGAGGACGAAGAGTCGGGAAACGCCTCGGACAGGGTGAGGGGGGGGCGGGAGGGGGAGCTCGGGGTAGTTTGGGGAGGGGTCAGGGGGGTCCCTGACCGGCCCCCCCGGCCCCCCCAGAGCGCGTCGAGCGCCCGGCGCAGGGCCCGGCGCCGCTGGAAGGACAGCCCGTGGCTCAAACCCGCCCGCAAGCGCAAGAGGAAAGACCCCCGGGGCAAGGACAGAGGTGGGGAGGGGGGAGACCCCCCACAATGGGGAGGGGGAGCTCGGGGACTGAGGGAAGGGGGAGGGGCTTTGGGAGGGAGGCATTTGGGGAGGGGGAGGCTCAAAAGTCGTAAATTTGGGGAGGGCGAGCCTTGAAACTCATAAATTTGGGGTGGAGCAGCCTCAAAACATAAATTTGGGAGGGGGCAGCCTCGAAACTCATAATGTGGAGAGGGGGAGATTTGAAACAGATTTTTGGGAATGGGGGAGCCTTGAAATAGATTTTTGGGGAGAGGGGAGCCTTGAAACAGATTTTTGGGGGGGAATCTTGAAACAGATTTTTGGGGATGGGGGAGCCTTGAAACAGATTTTTTGGGAGGGGGAACCTTGAAACAGATTTTTGGGGAGGGGGAGCCTTGAAACAGATTTTTGGGGGGGGGAACCTTGAAACAGATTTTTGGGGAGAGGGGAGCCTTGAAACAGATTTTTGGGGAGAGGGGAGCCTTGAAACAGATTTTTGGGGAGACAGGAGCCTTGAAACAGATTTTTGGGTTGGGGGGAGACTTGAAACAGATTTTTTTGGGGGGGGAACCTTGAAACAGATTTTTGGGTAGAGGGGAGCCTTGAAACAGATTTTTGGGGAGGGGGGAGCCTTGAAACAGATTTTTTGGGGGGGGAACCTTGAAACAGACTTTTGGGTAGAGGGGAGCCTTGAAACAGATTTTTGGGTTGGGGGGAGCCTTGAAACAGATTTTTGGGTAGAGGAGAGCCTTGAAACAGATTTTTGGGGAGGGGGGAGCCTTGAAACTCATAAATTTGCCTCCCCAGTGCCCGGGGCCGCCCCCGTGGGCCCCCCCAGCGAATACACCGAAGTGCCCCTGGGGTGTCTCCAGATCCCAGGGGGAGGGGCCTTGTCCCCCCAACCCACAGGTGAGGCCACACCCCCCATGGGCACACCCAATGTGGCCACGCCCCTCAGTGTTCTGACCACACCCTCGGCCGTGTAGCCCCTCCCACACCTTCTGTGTCCATCAGGCCACGCCCACTATGGTTAGGCCACACCCCAAACACCTGGTCCTACCCCCTCCCCATTGGTCACGCCCACTTGTGGCCCCGCCCATCTCAGGTTTCTGGTCACGCCCCTTCTCTTAGGGCTCCTCCCCCCACACAACCCTTTGTGAACATGCCCACTTTCCTTAGGCCACACCCCCAAACTGAGCCCACCCCCTCCTTTTAGGCCACACCCCCAAACTGAGCCCACCCCCTTCTTTTAGGCCACACCCCCTGTAAGGCCACACCCCTTTTCCCCAGCCTTGCCCCTCTGAGGTCACACCCCTGCTCATACCCAGGCCCCGCCCCCTTCGCGAGGCCACGCCCCTTCACTCACCCCCCACCCCTTTGCCCCCAGGCCCCCGAGGCCGAGCGCTCGAGGAGCTGCCGCTCTGCTCGTGCCGCATGGAGGCCCCCAAGGTGGAGCGGGGCGGGGACGGCCGGGGGCTCTGCATGGCCACCGAGAGCGTGGATGGCCAGGTGGGCGCCCCAAAAATGGGGGAGGCACCCCAAAAATGGGGAGGGGCACCCCAAAAACGGGGGGGGTACCCCAAAAATGGGGAGGGACCACAAACTTGGGAGGAATTCCAAAAGTTGAGGGGCATCTTAAAAACTGGGGGAGGGATCCCAAGACCTTGGGGGGGGAGGGATTGCTGGGGGGACACAGGAAACTTGGGGTGGGGGGATCCAGGAATTTTGGGAGGCTCAGGAATTCCAGGGAGACCCGTGAACTTGGAGGGGACTCAGGAATTTTTGGGGGTGGCCCAGGAATTTTTTTAGGGGGACCCAGGAATTCACTGACAACTCCCCCCCACTGCCCGATTCCTGGGTGCCGATTTCAGGGCATTGATCCCCTGATTTCGGGGCTTTGCCCCCCCCCGATTTCAAGGGGGTTTCCCCCCAATTTCAGGGCACTTTTTCCCCAATTCTGGGACTCTACTCCCCAATTTCAGGGCTCTGACCCCCTTTTCCCCCATTCCCAGCTGAGTGGCTGTGGCAGCGCCATCCTGAAGCGGGAGACGATGCTGCCCTGGGGGTGCTCTGCCCCCAATTTCAGAGTGTTTTCCCCCCAATTTCGGGGTGCTGAACCCCAATTTCGGGGTGCTGAACCCCAATTTCGGGGTGCTGACCCCCCTTTTTCCCCCCCTCCCTAGCTGAGTGGCTGTGGCAGTGCCATCCTGAAGCGGGAGACGATGCGGCCGTCGAGCCGCGTGCCCCTCATGGTGCTGTGCGAGAGCCACCGCGCCCGCATGGTCAAGCACCACTGCTGCCCCGGCTGCGGCTACTTCTGCACCGCCGTGAGTCTGGGGGGCCCTGAAACACCCCAAAAACCCCGGATGGGGGGTCCCCACCAGTCCTACAACCTGGGGTGGGGTCCACACCGGTCCTACAACCCGGGGTGGGGGGCGCGGAAACCCCTTAAAGCTCTGAGGGACATTCCCATTGGAGATCCCCACATTCCCTTTGGTGCTCCTTCTCCCCCAAGGGTTTTGGAGTCACTCTGAGTCCCCCCTTTGGGGTTTTTGCCCCCCAGGGGACGTTCCTGGAGTGCCACCCCTCCCCCAGGGGGGTTTTGGGGTCACTCTGAGCCCCCCCTTCGGGGTTTTTCCCCCAGGGGACGTTCCTGGAGTGCCACCCCACCCTGGGGGGTTTTGGGGTCCCCCTGACCCCCCCATTTTGGGGTTTTTGCCCCCCCAGGGGACGTTCCTGGAGTGCCACCCCACCCTGGGGGGTTTTGGGGTCCCCCTGACCCCCCCATTTTGGGGTTTTTGGCCTCCCAGGGGACGTTCCTGGAGTGCCACCCCACCCTGGGTGGTTTTGGGGTCACTCTGAGCCCCCATTTTGGGGTTTTTGCCCCCCCAGGGGACGTTCCTGGAGTGCCTCCCCAGGGGGGTTTTGGGGTCCCCCTGACCCCCCCATTTTGGGGTTTTTGCCCCCCCAGGGGACGTTCCTGGAGTGCCACCCCGACGTGCGCATCGGGCACCGCTTCCACCGGGGCTGCGTGTCCCGCCTGGGGGGTCTCATCTTCTGCCCCCACTGCGGCGAGGACGCGTCCGAGGCTCAGGAGGTGACCCTGCCCCGCTCCGAGGGACCCCGGCCCCGCCCTGCCCCCGAGCACCGGCCCGCAGGAGGCCGGCCGACGCCCCACCCCAGGTGGGGACTTTGGGGGGACACACGGAGGGTTTGGGGGAGTTCTGAGGGCAATAGAAGGGTTTGGGGGAGGCTTTTAGGGTCTTCTGGGGGGTGCAAAAGGGTTTCGGTGGCCTGGAGAGGGGGGTTGTGGGTGGAGGGTTGGGGTGGGGAGCGGTGATCGGGGGGTGTTTGGGGGTGTTTTGGGGTGTTTTTTGGGGGTGTTTTTTGGGTGTTTTGGTCTGGTTTTAGGTGTGTTTTGGGGTGTTTTTGGGGGTATTTTGGTGCATTTTTGTGATGTGTTTTAGGGTGGTTTTGGGGTGGTTTTGGGGTGTTTTGGGGTGGTTTTGGGAGTGTTTTGTTTTTTGGGGGTGTTTTTGGGGTGTTTTGGTGTGGTTTTTAGGGTGGTTTTTTGGGGAGTGTTTTGGGGTGTTTTGGTCTGGTTTTTAGGGTGTTTTCAGGGTGTTTTTCGGGGGATGTTTTTCGGGTGCCCTGACCTTCCCTCTCCCCTCCCCAGTGCCC
>NW_026086872.1:0-10657 GCF_022539395.1 Myiozetetes cayanensis
ACACATGCACACACCCACTCACCCTCTTAGAGATGTGTGTATGGGATCCCTAGAGCTTATAATCTACACCTTAGCTATGTGACTGTTAAAAAAGTCTCTATTTTCCTTATCCTCACGCTCTAGACATTTCATAAATAGAGGGGTCAGATGAGGCGAATGTTTAAAAACAGTCCTAAAAATTGTTCTTCTTTCTCTTCTTATCTCAGAGCAGGGGTGAGGGAAACAATCTGTCCCTCTCCATGCTGTGGTTTGGGACTCTGATACTCCACTGAAGAAATGCAGTGAGCTGTGTGTTAGCCTGGACCTCCAAAGGAAGCTGGATGCTTTGGGAGTATAATCACTAAGAAGAGAAGTTCGACTCAGGCTGTTGTCGAGACTAGTAAATTAAGTATTACTAGCACGAGACTAGTAAATTAAGTATTTTTCTTAATTTGATTGTGAAAAGGTACATTCTGATTCATCTGATTGCGCATGCATGCTAAGCTGCTTCTTTCTCTTTCACAGGAATAAAAATTAGACTTTTACCATAGGTCCACAATATTTTCTGAAATGTCTTTTGGATGAGTTAGTGCAAGTCAGAGATGGAGTCTGTGTAAGATCTTTTCTTCTGCTAACAGCTCTATACTAAATGGTGTTGTTTTATTATACTGTGTATATAAATCTGATGTTTGGAAGATTATTAACTTGATTATAATTACTGAATGTAAGAGAAATAAGATTTCTATATACAGATCTTGAGCAACTTTAGGTAAGGAAGTATTTTTAATCCATTCTGACAGGGGACAGTTAGAGTGACTGGCCCAAGGTCATGAAAGCATAGCTGGCATTGCTTGGAACAGACACCCTATCTCCTCAAGTTTCTCTGTGGTGCTCATCTATAGTGCCATGTCATTGCCTTGGGCAAGGAAGAGGTTTTCTATTTTCTGATGGCCTTTAAGTTTTCAAGTTTCTTAAAGTATCATGCATTATTTCCCGGGTACTGTTTCATTGTAACTGAGAATGTTTTAACCTGTTGATTGTATTGATTTTTGATGTGGAAATAGCAGGCTGCTCCATTTCAAACTAAATTTCAAGGGCATAAGATTGTTAGAATGGAAAACCACTTAGTTCAACAGAGTTGCTCCTTTTATTTTTATCTCAGTCAGGTATAGAAAGAGCCTGAGAGGTCCTAGCCCTATTTTCTCTATCCTGGATGGAATTCTGATTGCTTTAGATGCTGGAAGAATTGGGAGGAAAGGTAAACCTCATCTGCTGTATAAGTGGAGATGTAGCTGGCTGTGCCTGTGCTAGTGATGGCTGAGGACATGGCAGGTGTGTTCTGCCTCCCTCCCTGTCCTGGTTGGGTGCTGCTGCCCCTCTTGTGGGGTGGCTGCTGTGAGAGGCTCCTGTGTGAGCCAGTGACAAATGGTGACTGTTCGACTGCAGATCCAGCTGCCACCTTGTAAAGCAGCACCATCCTTACGTGATTTGTATTCTACACTCTGAATACATTTCTGTGTCCTGTCTCCCACCACACTTTTATTTATTTATTTATTTTTTTCTTTAATTGCATCCTCAAACTAGGATTATAGCTTTAAGAATTGTTCTTAAGTCCTTTCCTCTGGCTGCTGCATGCATGCTGCATAATTTTTCCATTTAATATGAATTTCTCGTTTTGGTCAATTGCTCCTAGTCCCATTACTTCACAGCAATCTACCTTTGATGCACATTTCCTTTACAGGCTCCAGCCATCTCCCTCAAGAAAGTCATTCCCTCTGCACGATGGAGCCTGGAGCCAACACACACTGAGCTCTGTGGCAATATTCCCATTGTTTTGGAATGAGTTTGGAAACCTGAAGCTAAGGATGAAAACCCTAGTCAGCTTCGCAGGAGTAGTGGACTGGATTACGTTGGGAGAACTTGGGCATGGGATGGAGGAAAGAGTGTTTGTTTCCAAGGCATTTCTGTGTCAGAGCTCCTAATTTCGGAAGAAACTGCTTGGCTCTTTTGTTCCCATACCCCGCATTCTCCGAGGCTTTTGCAGTGTCCTGTCTATACCTCTCCTTTTCTGAATCCATAGGAAGAACCACTGATACAGAGGGCTCTTCCATGTGCTTGTTGGTTATTGTGAGTAGCAGAGCTGTGGCATTTTCCCGCAGCCTCAAGAGCTCTCCCACTTGTGGAACACAGGGTGTATCTGCTGAAAGTTGGTCAAGAATGAACTCTTGAGGGAGAGGGGTTTTAGAGTGGGTAACTGACTTCAGTTGCTGTCCATCTCCAGCTGCTTCCAGTGAACTCAACTCTGCCCCACATGAGGAAAGATGAAGCCTTATTTTATGATTGTAAGGTATTGAGAAAAAGAGTGTGATGGCAGCAGCTGCAACTGCCAGGTAGTCTCATGCATATATTCTAATATATTAAAAAAAAATCTGTAATTTTAATGTGTTGCCCTGTGGCATTTTAAAATACCGACTAAAAAACCCACATTCTGTGTGTACTATTCCCCCACTGCCTCTCCATGCAGCGAGTTTTTAAACCACTGAGCTGCTGGCAGCCGCAGCGTGACCATAATGATGCTGTTCAGGGTAGCTCCCTCCCTTGGCACAGGCTGGAATGAGATTGGGGAAGACATCCAAATTAAAAAGAGCTCGCTTAAGAAGTCGAGGTGCTGATTACCCACTTCCACAAATACATCGGAGTACAAGAAATTTATTGCACTTGGACGTATTTGCAAGCTGCTTTTTGGAAGCAGTGTACAAATGCACTCTGAATAATATACTTACTAGGGCTTGACTGGGCACATGGTCTGTTGTGCTACTGAAAAGCAACCTATGCTGGATTTTTCAGTAGGATGGATCTCCAGCTTAGTTTTCATTCTTTCCATGAAGAAAGGAATTCAGAAAGGACTAAGAGAGTCTCAAGAGAGTGATTCTCTGTAAAATGCAACATCATAGTACTTTTCTACAAATGAGAAGTACAGGAAGGTGTCGGTCTGGGTGCTAAATCACAAAAGTAGACTAAATTTTCATAGAGTGCGATGAGTCAAAAAATACAGCAATACAGACTGAAACACTCAACATAAATATTTCTTCTTGACTCCAGTACTGTTAAATCAAAGGAGTAGACATCTATAATAAAAAGACATAACATTTTGAACCTGATTATAGAAAACTGTTTCTAGTTTTAGGACTGATGACATGGGGGAATTCTAGAGTCCTAAGCAAAGATCCCAAGATCTTGGCAAAACAACACCAGTGTGAGAAGTCTGTGCATTTAATGTGTGTGGGTTTTTTTCTTTTCCCCAAAAGTGACACTGCTTCTTATGAATGTACCAAACAGAATTTGACAACAAGCAGGAAATTAAAGAAGTTATCTCTAAATAGTTTGTATAAAATATTGTCCCAGTTTAAATGAGACAAGGGTCTTTTGCTGAGGATGAATTAGGAGGAAAAGACCCAAACTTCTCTTTCCAAACAATTATAAATCCAAAATTAAGAGGCTCCGATTGAAGGAAAAACAAATTATGGAAAAGGGAAAAATAACAGCCCTTTATTAAAAGGTATGTGTGTATTAACAGGAACACGAAAAAAAAACCCAAGTAAAATAACTAAGTAATACTCCTATACCCACCAATAATCCCCTTTAAGAACAAAACCGATAAACCGGCAAAAAGAAAATAGTTCAATTTCTTGCACCCTTTGGTGCTGTTCCAACCACAGTCAGCAGGGGGCGCCGTCGGGTCACTGGAGATGCAAAATTTGTAATGTCCTGTACCATTCACCAGGTGGCGCTGTTGGGTCACTGAAGGTGTAAAAAACTTGTAGTGTCCTATTATAGTCACCAGGTGGCGCTGTTGGATCACTGAAGGAGTTGAACTTGTAATGTCCAGTGCCCGTCACCAGGTGGCGCTGTTGGATCCTTGGCTGCCACCGGGGGGAGGGGGGAGGGGGGGGGGAACAACAGCAATAAAACAGAAAGTTCTCCCAATGGAAGAAAACTCACAAACTTTAGCTGATTAGGGTCCGTTGTAAGCAGAGCTTGTAGTCAGCCAGAGGTGAGCCAAGAGCAGCCGCCAAAAACTCCCCTCCGACAGGAAAAGAAACAAAGGAGCCCGGCAGTGTCTGCAGCCCGCAGCAGCCTCTCACCCCGGCAGTGCGAGAGAGAGAGTCTCCTCCCCCCCCAGCCTCCACCCCCTTCCAGTCACACACCAGCCAACTCCCCCCTTCGTTGTCAAGGAGACAAATCTCCATCGTTAAGGGCTCCGGGTGATTCTTTTGTTCAACTAAAATGGCCCATCACAGAGCACACACACAGGCAGGAGGAAAGGAAAGAAAAATTCTTTGCTAAAAATACGAACTATGACATTATCCACCCCTAATTTTTTTTCCTTTTCTCATGCCACCATACATCTATCAAATGGAACCTTTTTTAACTCCACATATACATACATCATTCTAGACTATGTACATATTCACAAATACATATAGATACAAATATGGGTAGAGTTATGACCTGTTTACCCTAAGATTATATCTCCTTGGGGTATGCACCGGGTTTCTCCATCTTCTTGCATCACCCACCATGTGCAACCAGGTCCTTGGGCAAAGACAACTCCACGAATGGATTTGCCTTTGCTCGAGGCATGGTTCACCCAAACTGTTTTGCCTAACATACCTCTCATGTGAACCACTGGGACCTTGTCCCCGTCTACAGTGTGAAGGGACTCTGATTGGGCAGGGCCGGCTCGATTGACGGAGCCTCTAGTGTTGACTAACCATGTAGCCTTTGCTAGGTGTTGATCCCAGTGTTTGAAAGTCCCTCCACCTAATGCTTTCAGGGTAGTCTTCAACAGTCCATTGCACCGTTCAACTTTCCCGGCAGCTGCTGCATGGTATGGTATGTGATAGACCCACTCAATGCCATGCTCTTTCGCCCAGGTGGTAACTAAACTATTTTTGAAGTGTGTCCCATTATCTGACTCAATCCGCTCTGGAGTGCCGTGCCGCCACAGGACCTGTTTTTCGAGGCCCAGGATGGTATTTCTGGCAGTGGCGTGGGGCACCGGATGCGTCTCCAGCCATCCAGTGGTGGCTTCCACCATGGTGAGCACATAGTGCTTACCTTGACGGGTCTGTGGCAGTGTGATATAATCAACCTGCCAAGCCTCCCCATACCTGTATTTATTCCACCGTCCACCATACCATAGGGGTTTCAGTCTCTTAGCCTGTTTAATGGCAGCGCATGTCTCACAGTCATGGATAACCTGAGAGATAGCATCCATGGTTAGATCCACCCCTCGGTCTCGTGCCCATTTGTAGGTGGCATCTCTGCCTTGATGGCCGGCGGCATCATGAGCCCATCGTGCTAAGAACAGTTCACCTTTGTGCTGCCAGTCTAGGTCCACCTGTGACACCTCAACTTGTGCAGCTCGGTCTGCCCGTTCATTGTTGCGATGTTCTTCATTGGCTCGATTTTTGGGCACGTGGGCATCTACGTGGCGGACCCTCACAATCAGCTTCTCTACCCGGGTAGCGATGTCTTGCCATATATCAGCGGCCCAGATGGGTTTTCCCCTACGTTTCCAATTGGTCTTCTTCCATCTGTCCAACCACCCCCACAGGGCATTGGCCACCATCCATGAGTCCGTGTAGAGGTAAAGTTTTGGCCACTTCTCTCGTTCAGCAATGTCCAATGCCAACTGGACAGCTTTGAGCTCTGCGAATTGGCTTGATTCACCCTCTCCTTCCATAGCTTCTGCAACTTGTCGTGTGGGACTCCATACAGCTGCTTTCCATTTACGTTTCATCCCTACAATACGGCAGGAACCATCAGTAAAGAGTGCGTAGCGTATGTCTTCTTCTGGTAGTTGGTTGTATGCTGGGGCTTCCTCTGCCCGTACTACCTGCTCTCCTTTTTCTTCTTCTGCTAGACTAAAATCCTCACCTTCCGGCCAGTTCGTGATGATTTCTAGGATCCCAGGGCGATTTGGGTTTCCAATGCGGGCGCGCTGCGTGATCAGGGCAGTCCATTTGCTCCAGGTGGCATCAGTGGCATGATGAGTAGAGGGCGTCTTCCCTTTGAACATCCAACTCAACACTGGCAGCCGAGGTGCCAGGAGGAGCTGTTCTTCTGTGCCAATCACCTCTGAGGCAGCTTGTACTCCCTCATAAGCTGCTAGGATCTCTTTTTCTGTTGGAGTGTAATTGGCTTCCGATCCCCTGTAGCATCGGCTCCAGAATCCAAGTGGGCGGCCTCGGGTCTCTCCAGGCACCTTCTGCCAGAGGCTCCAGGAGAGGCCCTTATCCCCAGATGCAGAGTAGAGTACATTCTTCACATCTGGTCCTGTCCTAACTGGCCCAAGGGCTACAGCATGGGCAATCTCCTGTTTAATCTGTTCAAATGCTTGCTGTTGTTCAGGACCCCACTGGAAATCATTCTTCTTGCGGGTTACCAGATAGAGAGGGCTTACGATCTGGCTGTACTCGGGGATATGCATTCTCCAAAAACCTATGGCACCCAGGAAAGCTTGTGTTTCCTTCTTGCTAGTTGGTGGGGCCATTGCTGTGATTTTATCGATGACTTCAGTCGGGATTTGACGACGTCCATCTTGCCACTTTACCCCCAGGAACTGGATCTCTCGGGCAGGTCCCTTGACTTTACTCTTTTTAATGGCAAACCCAGCTTCCAGGAGAATCTGTATGATCTTTTTTCCTTTCTCAGAGACCTCTTCTGCTGTGTCCCCCCATACAATGATGTCATCAATGTACTGCAGGTGTTCTGGGGCTTCACCTTTCTCTAGTGTAGCCTGGATCAATCCGTGGCAGATGGTGGGACTGTGTTTCCACCCCTGGGGCAGTCGGTTCCACGTGTACTGCACGCCCCTCCACGTGAAAGCAAACTGCGGCCTGCACTCTGCTGCCAAGGGAATGGAGAAGAATGCATTCGCAATGTCGATAGTGGCGTACCACCTCGCTGCCTTAGACTCCAGCTCGTACTGGAGCTCCAACATGTCTGGAACTGCAGCACTCAATGGCGGGGTGGCTTCATTCAGGCCACGATAGTCCACAGTCAGTCTCCATTCTCCGTCGGACTTACGCACAGGCCAGATGGGGCTGTTGAAGGGGGAGTGGATCCTGCTGATCACTCCTTGGCTCTCCAGCTCACGGATCATCTTATGGATGGGAATCACAGAGTCTCGGTTTGTTCGGTACTGCCGACGGTGCACTATTGTAGTGGCAATTGGCACTCGCTGTTCCTCAACCTTCAACAGTCCCACAGCAGAAGGGTTCTCTGAGAGGCCAGGTAGTGAATTCAACTGCTTAGCAGCTTCTGTCTCCACAGCAGCTATTCCAAAAGCCCATCTATGTCCCTTGGGGTCTTTGAAATACCCATTCCTAAGGTAGTCAATGCCCAGGATACATGGGGCATCTGGACCAGTCACAATGGGGTGTTTCTGCCACTCCTTCCCGGTCAAGCTCACTTCAGCTTCCAGCACGGTCAACTGCTGCGACCCTCCTGTTACCCCAGAAATGGAAATAGCCTCTGGTCCCACATGTCCTGAGGGCATTAACGTACACTGAGCGCCAGTGTCAACCAAAGCCTTATATTCTTGTGGGTCTGATGTGCCAGGCCATCGGATCCACACCGTCCAATAGACACGGTTGTCCCGTGCCTCTACCTGGCTAGAGGCAGGGCCCCTCTAATACTGGTCTCTATCCTGCTCGTCACAGTTTTCCGTCTGCAAATACCGGCGGGAGGTACCTTCTAGTGGGTCAGATCCCTGCCCACGGGATACTGGCACTGCACTCACTTTCACGGACTTTGTTTTTCTCTGGTCCTTCAGCTCTTGTACTCGGGCTGCCAAAACATGGGTAGGTTTCCTGTCCCACTGTCTCATGTCTTCTCCATGGCCAGATAGGAAATACCACAGCTCAGTTCGTGAGGTCTGTCTACCCTCTCTAGCTGGGGGGCGCCCGGTTCTCACTGGTGCCACCTGGGAGCTGTTTCTCTCAATCTTTTCTAGGATTTTCTCCTGTTGATCTTGTAATTTTGTAGCTATGTTAGTCAGGTTATTGATCGAGGTCTCTACAGAGGAAACGCGGGCTTGTAGTGATCCTTGGACCATACTGTCGTACATCCGAAGTTTATTTGCTATAACCGCCACTGGCTCACTCTTTTCCCCAGCCTCCAATGATGTCAAGTAACTGACGTGTGCAGATGGCCCCATACGTATGAAGGTCCACCACATGTATGGTGTAAATCTAACCTTGTCAGGATCGTGATTAGCTTGCATATCCCTTCCAAACAGAATCTCCAACAGTGCCATTTCCCTCAGGCGTCGGATCCCCTCCTCCATGGTATTCCAGCTCTTCACCAAATGGTCTGCCTGCAAAGCCTCTTTGTAAACGAACCTCTCTCTCACAGCGTCCAGCAGCCGTGCCCAGAGAGACAGGGGTTTTGATTCTCTCACAAATGCCCCTTCAATGCCCACATCCTGGGCAATAGACCTCAAGAACCTTGCTTCACCGCCATCAAGGTTTATGGTATCACCCGTGGAGTCCCAGACTCGAATCATCCAGGTCAGTATGGGCTCATTCGAGTGACGAAGGACATCTGACCGTAATTTCCGGAGGTTGTCATATGATAAGGACTCAGTGATGATTTCTGGCTCTGGGTTGGCTACCTGTGAGGGTCCTGCCTCCCCATCATCATCTACTGGGCGAACTGATTTGGTCTTATATTTCCTCTTTTGGATAGGGGCAACCTCCATTGACTTGTTTGGTTCCTTGGAACTGGCCTTATCTGGAGTCACCCTTGTATCAGACCTCTCACTTTCATCTTTTCCTTTTCCCTGTGAGGGCTGCACCATACCGAGCACCTTTTGGTCCTGGTAAATCCTGGGCCTAACTACGAATATTAGATATGACACCGTGGCAATAGATATGACACCTTGCACGAGAAGCCCCAAAAGTAAAATGTCTCTTACATCTAAAGAGAGTTTAAATCTCTCAGAGGCTATTGTAGTGGAACCAAAGGGAAAATGCATGAAGGGTTGGGCAAATATACTCCCCTGTGTTTCTCCATAGGAATAGGTGCCATTATCCTTAAAACCCCAAAGGAGACAGTGTAGGTTAGGGCAGTAATATATCCTTGAGAACATATCCCGAAGGAAAATAACAGGTACTGAGTTTACTATGTCATAAAACCAGTGCGAGATCTCAAACATACTTATTGCAATGAGGGTCATAGTGTCTGAGCTGAAAAACATCGACAGGTGGGACATAGATTTCGGCATAATTATATACCACAGAAAAGCAGCGATCTTAGACTTCATGGTGCCTATAGGTTCACAAACACATATAAAGTCACACAAGGGCAGTTATTCCTTTTCCACTTTTCCTCTCTCGGGCCCCACGTTGGGCGCCAAAAGATGTCCCAGTTTAAATGAGACAAGGGTCTTTTGCTGAGGATGAATTAGGAGGAAAAGACCCAAACTTCTCTTTCCAAACAATTATAAATCCAAAATTAAGAGGCTCCGATTGAAGGAAAAACAAATTATGGAAAAGGGAAAATAACAGCCCTTTATTAAAAGGTATGTGTGTATTAACAGGAACACGAAAAAAAAACCCAAGTAAAATAACTAAGTAATACTCCTATACCCACCAATAATCCCCTTTAAGAACAAAACCAATAAACCGGCAAAAAGAAAATAGTTCAATTTCTTGCACCCTTTGGTGCTGTTCCAACCACAGTCAGCAGGGGGCGCCGTCGGGTCACTGGAGATGCAAAATTTGTAATGTCCTGTACCATTCACCAGGTGGCGCTGTTGGGTCACTGAAGGTGTAAAAAACTTGTAGTGTCCTATTATAGTCACCAGGTGGCGCTGTTGGATCACTGAAGGAGTAGAACTTGTAATGTCCAGTGCCCGTCACCAGGTGGCGCTGTTGGATCCTTGGCTGCCACCGGGGAGGGGGGAGGGGGGGAACAACAGCAATGAACAGAAAGTTCTCCCAATGGAAGAAAACTCACAAACTTTGGCTGATTAGGGTCCGTTGTAAGCCCAGAGCTTGTAGTCAGCCAGAGGTGAGCCAGAGCAGCCGCCAAAAACTCCCCTCCGACAGGAAAAACAAAGGCCGACGAGTGTCTGCAGCCATATCAGCCTCACCCCGGCAGTGCGAGAAAGTCTCCCTCCCCAGCCTCCACCCCTTCCAGTCACACACCAGCCAACTCCCCCTTCGTTTGTCAGGAGACAAATCTCCATCGTTAAGGGCTCCGGGTGATTCTTTTGTTCAACTAAAATGGCCCATCACAGAGCACACACACAGGCAGGAGGAAAGGAAAGAAAAATTCTTTGCTAAAAATACGAACTATGACAAATATTCTAAAATAAAGGAAGAAAACAGAAACCAAATTATAGTGTGACACTGGACCTTCTGATATCACATAGAAAGCATTATTTAAAAAAACAGAAACCAAGAACAAAACCTCACACAAGTCTATGAGAGACCACATCATAGTGTGAAAATTCTATGACAACCAGCCTCAGAACAGAACTAAAACCCTCAAAATTAGGCTTTCCCATACCATATTTTATCTGGTTCATCAATGAAGGGAGCACTAAAAACCTGTTTTCTGTGCATTTCTTTGTACTTACATAAAGCGGAAAATATCAAGATAG
>NW_026086873.1:0-10871 GCF_022539395.1 Myiozetetes cayanensis
GGAAGGGTCCCGGATCAGGGGTCTCTGGGTGTGTTTGGGGGTCTCGGTGTGTTTGGGGGTCTGGGTGTGTTTGGGGGTCTCGGTGTGTTTGGGGGGGTCTCTGTGTGTTTGGGGGTCTCGGTGTGTTTTGGGGAGTCTCGGTGTGTTTGGGGAGGTCTCAGGTGTGTTTGGGGGTCTCGGTGTGTTTGGGGGTCTCCGGTGTGTTTGGGGGGGTCTCTGTGTGTTTGGGGGAGGTCTCTGTGTTTTGGGGGTCTGGGTGTGTTTTGGGGGTCTGGGGTGTGTTTGGGGGGGTCTCTGTGTGTTTTGGGGGTCTGGGTGTGTTTGGGGGGTCTCTGTGTGTTTGGGGGTCTAGGTGTTTTTAGGGGGTTGGGTGTGTTTGGGGGTCTCGAGTGTGTTTGGGGGTCTCGCTGTATTTTGGGGAGTCTCGCTGTGTTTGGGGTGTCTCTGTATTTGGGGGTCTCTCTCTGTATTTTGGGGTCTCTCTGGATATTTTGGGGGTCTCTCTGTATTTGGGGGGGCCTCTGGGTGTTTGAGGGGGGTCTGGGTGTGTTTGGGGGGGGTCTCGGTGTGTTTGGGGGGGTCTGGGTGTGTTTTTGGGGGGTCTCTGTATTTCGGGGGCTCTCTCTGGGTGTTTTGGGGGTCTCTCTGTATTTGGGGGGGTCTCTGGGTATTTTGGGGGGTTTTCTGGATATTTTGGGGGTCTCTGTATTTGAGGGGGGTCTCTCTGACCCCCCCGTGCCCCCCAGGCCGATGTTCCCCGATGCAGACCCCGGGTGGGCTCTGGGGGTCTCTCTGTAATTTTGGGGGGGTGTCTCTGTATTTGGGGGTGTCTCTCTGTAATTTTGGGGGTCTCTCTGACCCCTATGCCCCAGGCCGATGTTCCCTGATGCAGACACCGGGTGGGCTCTGGGGGTCTCTCTGTAATTTTGGAGGGGGTCTCTCTGTATTTAGGGATCTCTGGGTATTTGGGGGTCTCTCTGTATTTTGGGGGTATTTTGGGGTCCCACTGACTCCCAGCGCCCCCAGGCCGATGTTCCCCGATGCAGACACCGGGTGGGCTCTGGGGGTCTCTCTGTAATTTTGGGGGGGTGTCTCTGTATTTGGGGGGGTCTCTCTATAATTTTGGGGGTCTCTCTGTAATTTGGGGGTCTCTCTGACCCCCCCGTGCCCCCCAGGCCGATGTTCCCCGATGCAGACCCCGGGTGGGCTCTGGGGGTCTTTGGGTATTTTGGGGGTCTGTTTTGGGGGTCTCTGGGTTTTTTGGGGGTCTCTCTGTAATTTTGGGGGTCTCTCTGTAATTTGGGGGTCTCTCTGACCCCCCCAGGCCGATGTTCCCCGATGCAGACCCCGGGTGGGCTCTGGGGGTCTCTCTGTAATTTTGGGGGGGTCTCTCTGTATTTAGGGATCTCTGGGTATTTGGGGGGGTCTCTGGGTATTTTTGGGGTCACTGACCCCCGCCCCCCAGGCCGATGTTCCCCGATGCAGACCCGGCGCCGGGTGGGTTTTAGGCCTCGGGACCCGGCGCTTCACGCGGGGCCCCCCCCGAGCCCGGCAGGGCCCCCGACGTGGCCGAGCCCCTCCCCCGCCGCCCTCCCCCGCCCCCGAGGCCGTCATGTCGTGTCGCGACAGGACCCAGGAGTTCCTCTTCGCCTGCAAGTCCCTGCAGGGCCGCCAGGTGGGAGAGACCCCCCAAAAAGGGAGGGACCCCCCTCAGGACTCTCTGTGACCCCCAGGACCCCCAGGGACCCCCTGGGACCCCCGTTGACCCACAGGACCCCCTGTGACCCCTCGGGGACCCTCCCGCTCCAGGGAACCCCTGGGACCCCGGGGACCCCCTTGTGACCACCCTGTGACCCCAGGGGACCCCACTGCTGACCTCCCGGGGACCCCTCCCGGACCCTCCCAGGGACCCCCCTTTGATCCCCTGTGACCTCTGGGGACCCCCTTGTGACCCCACCCTTTTTGCCCCCCTCTTCACCCCGGGGTCCCTTCCCCCCTCCCTCCCCCACTCAGTTCACCCGGGGTCCCTCAATCCCATCCCCTCCCCCTGGGGATCCCCCTGTGTGTCCCCCCTTCCCCCACCTCAACCCTGGGGTTCTCCCTACCCTGACCCTTCGTGACCCCCCAGGAGTCCCCCATTGCCCCCTGACCCCCGAGGGACCCCTGACCCCCCAGGAGTCCCCATTACCCCCTGACCCGAGGACCCCTGACCCCCAGAGAGCCCCTTGCACTGGGGTCCCCCTGATCCCCAGGGGGTCCCCCTTGTTTTGGGTGCCCCTGAACCCCCTTCGTTCTGGGGTCCTCTCCTTGCCCTGGGGCTGCTGACCCCCCTTGCTCTGAGGTCCCCTGACCCCCAGGAGTCCCCCTTGTTTTGGGGTCCCCTGGACCCCTTGCCCTGAGGGTCCCTCCTTGCCCTGGGGTGCCCCTGACCCCCCTTGTTCTGGGGTCCCCTGCCCCCAGGGGTCCCCCTGTTCTGGGAGTCCCCTGCCCCAGGGGTCCCCCTTGTTTGGGGTCCCCAGAGCCTCCCCTTACCTGGGGTCCCCTGAGCCCCCCTTTGCTCTGGGGTCCCTCCTTGCCCTGGGGTGCCCCTGACCCCCCTTTGCTCTGGGGTCCCCCTGCCCCCAGGGGTCCCCCTTGTTCTAGGTACCTGAGTCCCCCTTGTTTAGGGTCCCCTGCCCCCAGGGAGTCCCCTTGTTTTAGGGTGCCCTGCCCCCAGGGGTCCCCTTGATTTTGGGGGTGCCCCTGACCCGCTGTGTCCCCAGGCCGGGGGTCTCAGCCCAGCAGAGTCTCGGGCCGGGCAGAAGCGCAGCGAGTTCAGCCTGATGGCCAAGTGAGGGGGTCCAAAAATGGGGGCTGGAGCTCCAAAATAGGGGGTTAGAGGGCTCCAAAAATGAGAGTGGGGGCTCCAAAATGGGGGCTGGGGGCTCCAAAATGGGGAGACAGGAAGGGGTTAGGGGGCTCCAAAAATGGGGGACAGGAAGGAGGTTGAGGGGCTCCAAAATGAGGAGTGGGGGCTCCAAAATAGGGGGTGGGAGCTCCAAAATGGGGATTGGGGGCTCCAAAAATGGGATTGGGACTCCAAAATGGGAGGTTAGGGGGCTCCAAAAATGGGGAGCTGGGGGCTCCAAAAATGGGGAGTGGAGGCTCCAAAAATGGGAGTGGGGGCTCCAAAAATGGGGGCTGGGGCTCCAAAAATGGAGGTTGAGGGTCCAAAATGGAGTGGGGAGCTCCAAAAATGGGGGCTGGGGGCTCAAAAAATGGGGGTGGGGGCTCCAAAAATGGGGATTGGGGGCTCAAAAAATGGTGGGGTGGGGACTCCAAAAATGGGGGTTAGGGGCTCCAAAAATGGGGGTTGGGGGCTCCAAAATGAGGGACAGGAGGGGGTTGGGGGCTCCAAGAAATGGGGCTGAGGGCTCCAAAAATGGGGCTGGGGGCTCCAAAATGGGGAGTGGGGGCTCCAAAAATGGGGGCTGGGGGCTCCAAAATGGGAGGTTGGGGGCTTCAAAAATGGGGGCTGGGGCTCCAAAAATGGGGGTTGGGGTCCTCAAAAAGAGGTGGGATCCCCAAAAGGGGGGTTGGGATCCCCAAAAGGAGGGTTTGGGGTCCCCAAAAATGGGAAGTGGGGCTCCAAAAATGGGGGGACAGGAAGGGGTTGGGGGGCTCCAGGAATGGGGGTTGGGGTCCCCAAAACTGGGGGCTGGGGTCTCCAGGTGGGACAGGAAGGAATTGGGGTCCCCAAAAAAGGGGGGGTTGGGATCCCCAAAAATGGGGGGTTGGGGTCCCCATCTGGGCCAGGGGTGGCTCAGGACCCCCAGGAATTTTGGGGAGGGTCCCTGGGCGTGCTGGGATCGGGATGGGGGTCCAGGGACCCCCCAAAATCCCTGACCCCCCCCTTTTTCCCCCCCTTTCCTCCCCTGCAGGCGCATCAGGAAGGACCTGAGCAACACCTTTGCCAAGCTGGAGAAGCTCACCATCCGTCAGTGGGGGCTGGGGGGGTTTAGGGGGTCTGGGGGAGTTTAGGGGGGCTGGGGGTCCTGGCAGCCCCCTGACCTTTTTGTGTCCCCCTTCAGTGGCCAGAGGAAATCCTGTTGCGATGATAAAGCCGTGGAGATCGAGGAGCTCACCTACATCATCAGACAGGTTTGGGGGGGCTGATCCTTCTGGGGGGGGGCCTGACCTTTCTGGGGGGGTCCCTGACCCTGCAGGGGGGGTCCCTGGCCCTTCTGGGGGGGTCCCCGACCCTTGGGGGGGTCCCTGATCCTGCAGGGGGCCCATTTTGGGGCCTGACTCCCAAGGGGGTCCTTTGGGGATCCCTGAGCCTTTGGGGGTCCTGACACTTGGGGGGTCCTGATCCTTCTGGGGGTCCCTGACCTTCTGGGGGTCCCTGACCCTTCTGGGAGTCCCTGACCCTTCTGGGGGGGTCCCTGACCCTTCTGGGGGGGTCCCTGACCCTTCTGGGGGGGTCCCTGACCCTTCTGGGGGGTCCCTGACCCTGCAGGGAGGTCCCTGCCCCTTGGTGGGGGGAGGGGTTGCCACATTTTGGGGGTCCCTTCTTAGCCTGGTGGGGGTGGAGGGGGCCTTGACCCCACAGGGCAGGTTTTGGGGGGTCCCTGACCCCCTGGGACACATTTTGGGGTGTCCCTGACCCCATGGGGCAGGTTTTGGGGGGTCCCTGAGCCCATAGAGAAGGTTTTGGGGTGTCCCTGATCCCCCCTTTGGCCCCCCCAGGACATCACCAGCCTGAACAAGCAGATTGCTCAGCTCCAGGAGGGTCCCTGGGGTGGGGTTTGGGGGGTCCCTGACCCCCTGGGGTGGGGTTTGGGGGGTCCCTGACCCCCTGGCACACATTTTGGGGTGTCTTTGGCCCCCCCAGGACATCAGCAGCCTGAACAAGCAGATTGCTCAGCTCCAGGAGCTGCTCTGGGGGGGTCCCTGGGGTGGGGTTTGGGGGGTCCCTGACCCCACAGGGCAGGTTTTGGGGTGTCCCTGACCCCCCCCTGTGCCCCCCCAGGACATCAGCAGCCTGAACAAGCAGATTGCTCAGCTCCAGGAGCTGCTCTGGGGGGGTCCCTGGAGCGGGGTTTGGGGGGTCCCTGACCCCACAGGGCAGGTTTTGGGGGGTCCCTGAGCCCCTGGCACACATTTTGGGGTGTCCCTGACCCCCCACCCTGTCCCCCCAGGACATCATCAGCCTGAACAAGCAGATTGCTCAGCTCCAGGAGGGTCCCTGGGGTGGGGTTTGGGGGGTCCCTGAGCCCCTGGGGCAGGTTTTGGGGGTCCCTGACCCCCTGTCACACATTTTGGGGTGTCTTTGGCCCCCCCCAGGACATCAGCAGCCTGAACAAGCAGATTGCTCAGCTCCAGGAGCTGCTTTGGGGAGGTCCCTGGAGCGGGGTTTGGGGGGTCCCTGACCCCACAGGGCAGGTTTTGGGGGGTCCCTGAGCCCCTGGCACACATTTTGGGGTGTCTTTGGCCCCCCCAGGACATCAGCAGCCTGAACAAGCAGATTGCTCAGCTCCAGGAGCTGCTCCGGGGGGGTTCCTGGGAGGGGGTTTGGGGGGTCCCTGACCCCATGGGGCACATTTTGGGGTGTCCCTGACCCCCCTTTGGCCCCCCCAGGACATCACCAGCCTGAACAAGCAGATTGCTCAGCTCCAGGAGCTGCTCCGGGCCCGGGGGGGCCCCGGCGGCCGCCACGTCCACTCCCACTCCAACACCGTGGTGGTGTCGCTGCAGGTGGGACTGGGGGGCACTGGGGGGCACTGGGGGGCACTGGGGGTGGGGAGGGGGGCAGGGACACTCAGCAACCCCCCCAGCACCTCCTGAGCCCCCCCAAATTGTCTTATCCTCCCCCAGTCCAAGCTGGCCTCGATGTCCAACGACTTCAAGTCGGTGCTGGAGGTGCGGACTGAGGTGAGTCCTGGGGGCTCCTCCCCTTCCCCCTTTTCCTCCCTCCTCTGATTCCAAATTCTCCTTTTCTCCCTTTTTTATTTCCCCCTTTTTTTCCTTTTTCCTTCCTGGTTTTTTTTTCTGTTTTTTGTTTTCCTCCTTTTCTGCCTCCCCCCTTTTTTTCCTCTCCATTTTTTTTCTTCCTCCTTTTTTTCTCTTCTTTTTTTTTTTTCCCCCTTTTTTCCTCTCTCTCTTTTCTCCCCTCCCCCTTTTTTCCCTTCTCCCTTTTCCCTTTTTTTCCTTTCTCATTTTTCATCTTCTTTTTGTTTCCCTTTTTTTCTTTCCCTTTTTGCTCTGCAATTTTTTTTTCTTCCCCTTTTCCTTTCCTTTTCCTCTCTTTTTGCCCCACCCTTTTCCCCCCATTTTCTCCCCCCATTTCCCCCTCATTTTCCCCCATTTCCCCTCATTTCCCCCAATTTCCCCATTTCCCCATTTTCTCCCCATTTCCCTCCTCATTTCCCCCATTTCCCCCCCATTTCCTCCCCATTTTCACCCCAATTTCCCCCCCATTTCCCCCTCATTTCCCCCCATTTTCCCCTCATTCCCCCAATTTCCCCCTCATTTCTCCCCCATTTCCCCCATTTCCCCCTCATTTCCCCCATTTCCCCCAATTTTCCCCTCATTTTCCCCCATTTCCCCCAATTTCCCCAATTTCCCCCTCATTCCCTCAATTTCCTCCATTTCCCCATTTTCCTCCATTTCTCCATTTCCCCCATTCCCCAATTTCCCCCTCAATTTCCCCATTCTCCCCATTTCGCCCATGTCCTCCCAATTCCCCCAATTTCCCCATTTTCCCCTTCCTCCATTTCCCCATTTCCCCCAATTCCCCCTCATTTCCCCAATTTCCCCATTTTCCCCAGAACCTGAAGCAGCAGCGGAGCCGCCGGGAACATTTCTCGTCCCCTCCGGTCACCCCCAACAACCTCGGTGAGTCCTGGCATTTTTGGGGGTCTGGGGGTCCTTGTGCCCCTGACCACTCCCCTGCCCCCAGGGACCCGGGGGTGCTGCAGGACGAGCCTCCTCGGGGCCGTGGGCCATCGAGATGGACCCCCGGACCCAGCAACAGCTGCAGCTGCTGGACCAGCAGGTGGGGGGCTTTGGAGGCTTGGGGGCTGCAGAACCCCCAGCAGGTGGGGACCCCTAAGAGAGGGGTCTGGGGGCTTGGGGGCTGCAGAACCCCCCAGCAGGTGGGGAGACCCCTAAGGGAGGGGTTTGGGGGCTGCAGAACCCCCCAGCAGGTGGGGAAACCCCCAAAAGGGGGGTTTGGGGGCTGCAGAACCCCCAGCAGGTGGGGAGACCCCCAAGGGGGGTTTGGGGATGCAGAACCCCCCAGCAGGTGGGGAGACCCCCAAAAGGGGGTTTGGGGGGCTTGGGGGCTGCAGAACCCCCCAGCAGGTGGGGAGACCCCCAGAAGAGGGGGTTTGGGGCTGCAGAACCCCCAGCAGGTGGGGAGACCCCTAAGGGAGGGGTTTGGGGGCTGCAGAACCCCCAGCAGGTGGGAGACCCCCAAAGAGGGGGTTTGGGGCTGCAGAACCCCAGCAGGTGGGGACCCCAAAGGGGCTTGGGGGCTTGGGGGCTGCAGAACCCCCAGCAGGTGGGGAGACCCCATAAGGAGGGGTTTGGGAGATGCAGAACCCCCCAGCAGGTGGGGAGACCCCCAAAAGGGGGGTTTGGGGAGGATTTGGGGCTGCAGAACCCCCATCAGGTGGGGGACTCCCAAGGGGGGTTTGGGGGCTGCAGAACCCCCAGCAGGTGGGGAGACCCCAAAATGGGGGTTTTGGGGATTTGGGGGCTGCAGAACCCCCATCAGGTGGAGACCCCCAAAGGGGGGTTTGGGGGCTGCAGAACCCCCAGCAGGTGGGGAGACCCCAAAGGGGGTTTGGGGAGGATTTGGGGCTGCAGAACCCCTAGGAGGTGGGGAGACCCTCAAAAGGGGAGGATTTGGGGGCTGCAGAACCCCCAGCAGGGCCCCTCTCAGCTGGGGGCTCCACATCCCTCTGTCTGGGGTCCCACTGCCCTCCCCTGCTTTGGGATCCCCCAAAATCCCCCCTTTTCCCAGGATTCCTAAACCCAGACCCCCAAAATCCCCCTTTTCCCAGGATTCCTAAACCCAGACCCCCCAAATCCCCCTTTTCCCAGGATTCCTGCACTTACACCCCTAAGGGGGTCCCACCACCCTCCCTGTTCTTTGAGACCCCCAAAACCCCCAAAAAGCCCTCAAAGCCCCCAAACCCCCTTCTTCCCAGGATTCTTACACCCAGATCCCCCCAAACCCCCAAAACCCCCCAAATCCCCCAAAGCCCCCTTTTTTGCCCCCAGGGCTCCTCCACTCCCAAACCCCTCTGAGGGGAGGTCCCACCACCCTCCCTGTGCTTTGGGACCCCCATAAACCCCCCAAAACCCCCCAAAATCCCCTTTTCTTCCTCCCCAGGACTCGTACCTGCAGAGCCGAGCCGACACCATGCAGCACATCGAGTCCCCCATGGGGGAGTTGGGGCTCAAACCCCCAAAAACCCCCTCAAACCCCCCAAAATTCCATTTTCCTCCCCTTCCAGGACTCGTACCTGCAGAGCCGAGCCGACACCATGCAGCACATCGAGTCCACCATGGGGGAGTTGGGGCTCCAATCCCTTCAAACCCCCCAAAACTCCCCAAAAACCCTCCAAAACCCCCTGAAACCCACCCAAAATCCCCCCAAACCCCCCCAAAACCCCCAAAAATCCCCTTTTTTCCCTCCCCAGGACTCGTACCTGCAGAGCCGAGCCGACACCATGCAGCACATCGAGTGCCCCATGGGGGAGTTGGGGCTCCAATCCCCTCAAAACTCCCCAAAACCCCTCAAACCCCCCAAAACCCCCCAAAATCCCCTTTTCTCCCCCCCAGGACTCGTACCTGCAGAGCCGAGCCGACACCATGCAGCACATCGAGTCCCCATGGGGAGTTGGGGCTCAAACCCCTCCCAAACCCCCCAAAAACCCCCATAAAAACCCCTCAAACCCCCCCCAAAACCCCATTTTTTCCCCCCCAGGACTCGTACCTGCAGAGCCGAGCCGACACCATGCAGCACATCGAGTCCCCATGGGGAGCTGGAGCTCCAATCCCCTCAAACCCCCAAAACCCCTAAAACACCCTAAAAATGCCTTTTTTTTTGGCCCCCAGGACTCGTACCTGCAGAGCCGAGCCGACACCATGCAGCACATCGAGTGCCCCATGGGAGAGTTGGGGCTCCAATCCCCTCCCAAACCCCCCAAAACCCCTAAAACACCCCCAAAATGCCTTTTTTCCCCCCCAGGACTCGTACCTGCAGAGCCGAGCCGACACCATGCAGCACATCGAGTCCACCATCGTGGAGCTCGGCTCCATCTTCCAGCAGCTCGCCCACATGGTCAAGGAGCAGGAGGAGACCATCCAGAGGTGCCTGAAACCCCCCAAAAACCCCTAAAAACCCCCAAAAACCCCCAAAACCCCTCTAAAGACCCCCCCAACGCCCCCCCAGGATCGACTCGAGCGTGGAGGACGCGCAGCTCAACGTGGAGGCCGCGCACGGAGAGATCCTCAAATACTTCCAGGCGGTCTCGGCCAACCGGTGGCTGATGGTGAAGATTTTCCTGGTCCTCGTCGTCTTCTTCGTCGTCTTCGTGGTGTTCCTGGCCTGAATTCCCACAGTTTTGGGATCCCTGTGGTGTTCCTGGCCTGAATTCCCACAGTTTTGGGGTCTCCATGGTGATCCTGGCCTGAATTCCCACTTTTTTTGGGATCCTCGTGGTGTTCCTGGCCTGAATTCCCACAGTTTTGGGATCCTCATGGTGTTCCTGGCCTGAATTCCCACAGTTTTGGGGTCTTTGTGGTGTTCCTGGCCTGAATTCCCACAGTTTTGGGATTCTCATGGTGTTCCTGGCCTGAATTCCCACAGTTTTGGGATTCTCATGGTGTTCCTGGCCTGAATTCCCACAGTTTTGGGATCTTTGTGGTGTTCCTGGCCTGAATTCCCAATTTTTTTGGGATCCCTGTGGTGTTCCTGGCCTGAATTCCCACTTTTTTTGGGGTCTTCGTGGTGTTCCTGGCCTGAATTCCCACTTTTTTTGGGGTCTCCATGGTGTTCCTGGCCTGAATTCCCACTTTTTTTGGGGTCTCCATGGTGTTCCTGGCCTGAATTCCCAATTTTTTTGGGATCCCTGTGGTGTTCCTGGCCTGAATTCCCAATTTTTTTGGGTCCTCGTGGTGTTCCTGGCCTGAATTCCCACAGTTTTGGGGTTTTTTTGTGGTGTTCCTGGCCTGAATTCCCAATTTTTTTGGGTCCTCGTGGTGTTCCTGGCCTGAATTCCCACAGTTTTGGGATCCTCCTGGTGTTCCTGGCCTGAATTCCCACAGTTTTGGGATCCTCCTGGTGTTCCTGGCCTGAATTCCCACAGTTTTGGGATCCTCGTGGTGTTCCTGGCCTGAATTCCCACAGTTTTGGGATCCCCGTGGTGTTCCTGGCCTGAATTCCCACAGTTTTGGGATCCTCGTGGTGTTCCTGGCCTGAATTCCCACTTTTTTTGGGATCCTCGTGGTGATCCTGGCCTGAATTCCCACAGTTTTGGGATCCTCGTGGTGTTCCTGGCCTGAATTCCCACTTTTTTTGGGTCTTTTTCCCTCATTTTCCACCACTGGAATTGTTTTCTCCTCCCCCCCCCACCCCACTCATGGACTTGGCCCCACGGATGGACACGGGTGGGGACCCCCAAATTTGATCCCCCTGGGGTTGTGGGGAGGGGAGGGAAGGGGGTTGGGAATGTTTTGGGACCCCCTCAATGGACCAGGGTCTCCCCTCACCCCCAATGGTGGGAGGGCTGGGGACCATTAAGGGGACCTCCAAAAGGGTGGGACCCCAATAAAGGGGTGGGACCCCAAAAAAAGAGGCTGTGTGGGATTAAGGGTGA
>NW_026086874.1:0-10719 GCF_022539395.1 Myiozetetes cayanensis
CCGTCTTGGTCCCCAAATGGACTAAGAATGAAGATTCATCTTAGAAAAAGGCTGCAAGTGCAGAAAGCTCCGTGAGTGTATAGAGTGCCAAGGGTGGCTCATCAAATGCACAGGGCAGTTGGACGCTAAGGGCTTTCTTTCCTACCTGGAAATTCATTGATTTGCTGTCCGAAGGCCATCGTTGAAATGGCCCATCTTGGTCCCCAGATGGACTAAGAACGAAGATTCCTCCCACACAAAAGTTACCAGCTCTATGTGTGCATGAAATTCCAAGAGTGGTTCAGCCATTGCGCAGTGGAGATGGAGGTTAAGGCCGTTTTTTCCTGGTTGGAACTTCATTGGTTTGGTGTCCGTAGCCCCGCGCTGAAATGGTCCGTCTGGGCCCCACACGGGCTAAGAACGAAGATTCCTCCCAGACAAAAGATGCCAGCTCAGGAAGCTCTATGTGTGCATGGAGTGTCAAGGGTTGCTCACCCATTGCATGGGAGACTTGGAGGTTAAGGGCTTTTTTTCATGGCTGGAACTTCATTGGTTTGGTGTCCATAGCTCTGCGCTGAAATGGCCAGTCTGGGTCCCCAGATAGACTAAGAAAGAAGATTCCACCCAGACAAAAGGGGCCAGCGCAGGAAGCTCCTTGTGTGCGTGGAGTGCCAAGGGTGGCTCACCAACTGCACAGGAGAGTTGTAGGCTAAGGTCTTTTTTTCCTGGATGGAACTTCATTGGTTTGGTGTCCAAAGCCCCACCCTGAAATGGCCCGTCTGGGTCCCCAGATGGACTAACAATGAAGATTCCACCCAGACAAAGGTTTCAGGACAGAAAGCTGCATGTGTATATGGAGTGCCAATATTGGCTCACCCATTACACAGGAGAGTTGGAGGTTCAGGGGTTTTTTTCCTGCCTAGATCTTCACAGGTTTGGTGTCCGAAGCCCTGCACTCTAATGGCCCGTCTGGGTCCCCAGATGGACTAAGAAGGAAGATTCCTCCCAGACAAAAGGTGCTAGCTAAGGAAGCTCCATGTGTGCATGGAGTACCAAGGCTGACTCACCCATTGCACAGCAGAGTTGAAGGCTAAGGGGTATTTTTCCTTCCTGGAATTCCATTGGCTTTGTCTTCGAAGCCCCACGCTGAAATGGCCCGACTAAGTCCAGAGATGGACTCAGAACGAAGATTTCTCCCAGAAAAAAGGTGCCAGCGCAGGAAGCTCCATGTGTGCATGGAGCGTCAAGTGTGGCTCACCCATTGCACAGGGCAGTTGGACGCTAAGGGCTTTTTTTCCTGGCTGGAACTTCATTGGTTTGGTGTCTGAAGCCCTGCGCTGAAATGGCCTATCTGGGTTCCCAGATGGATTAAGAACAAAGATTCCACTCAGACAAGAGGTGCCAGGGTAGAAAGCTCCATGTGTGCATGGAGAGCCAAGGGTGGCTCACCCATTTCACAGCAGAGTTGGAGGCTAAGGGCTTTTTTTCCTGGTGGAACTTCAATGGTTTGGTGTCCCAAGCCCCACGCTGAAATGGCCCGTCTTGGTCCCCGGGTGGACTAAGAAGGAAGATTCCACCCAGACAAAAGGTGCTAGGGCAGGAAGCTCCATGTGTGCATGGAGTACCATGGGTGGCTCACTCATGGCACAGATCAGTTCAATGCTAAGGGCTCTTTTTCCTGGATGGAACTTCATTGGTTTGATGTTTGAAGTCATGCGCTGAAAGGACGGGTCTGGGTCCCCAGATGGACTAAGAAAGGAGATTCCACCCAGACAAAAGGTGCTAGGGCAGAAAGCTCCATGTGTGCATGGAGAGCCAAGGGTGCCTCACCAACTGCACAGGACAGTTGGAGGCTAAGGGCTTTTTTTCCTGGTGGAACTTCAATGGTTTGGTGTCCCAAGCCCCAAGCTGAAATGGCCCGTCTTGGTCCCCAGATGGACTAAGAAAGGAGATTCCACCCAGACAAAAGGTGCTAGGGTAGAAAGCTCCATGTGTGCATGGAGTGCCAAGGGTTCCTCACCAACTGCACAGATCAGGTCAACCCTAAGGGCTTTTTTTCCTGGCTGGAACTTCATTGGTTTGATGTTTGAAGTCATGCGCTGAAATGACGCGTCTGGGTCCCCAAATGGACTAAGAACGAAGATTCATCTTAGAAAAAAGCCGCAAGTGCAGAAAGCTCCGTGAGTGCATAGAGTGCCAAGGGTGCCTCATCAAATGCACAGGGCAGTTGGACGCTAAGGGCTTTCTGTCCTACCTGGAAATTCATTGCTTTGCTGTCCGAAGCCCAAGGCTGAAATGGCCCATCTTGGTCCCCAGATGGACTAAGAACGAAGATTCCTCCCACACAAAAGTTACCAGCTCTATGTGTGCATGAAGTGCCAAGAGTGGCTCAGCCATTGCACAGTAGAGGTGGAGGCTAAGGCCGTTTTTTCCTGGTTGGAACTTCATTGGTTTGGTGTCCAAAGCCCCACACTGAAATGGTCCGTCTGGGCCCCACACGGGCTAAGAACGAAGATTCCTCCCAGACAAAAGATGCCAGCGCAGGAAGCTCCATGTGTGCATGGAGTGTCAAGGGTTGCTCACCCATTGAATAGGAGACTTGGAGGTTAAGGGCTTTTTTCCATGGCTGGAGCTTCATTGGTTGGGTGTCCATAGCTCCGGGCTGAAATGACCAGTCTGGGTCCCCAGATAGACTAAGAAAGAAGATTCATCCCAGACAAAAGGGGCCAGCGCAGGAAGCTCCTTGTGTGCATGGAGTGCCAAGGGTGGCTCACCAACTGCACAGGAGAGTTAGAGGCTAAGGGCTTTTTTTCCTGGCTGGAACTTCATTGGTTTGGTGTCTAAAGTCCTGCGCTGAAATGGCCTATCTGGGTTCCCAGATGGATTAAGAACAAAGATTCCACTCAGACAAGAGGTGCCAGGGTAGAAAGCTCCATGTGTGCATGGAGAGCCAAGAGTGGCTCACCCATTTCACAGCAGAGTTGGAGGTTAAGGGGTTTTTTTCCTGCCTAGATCTTCACAGGTTTGTTGTTCGAAGCCCTGCACTCTAATGGCCCATCTGGGTCCCCAGATGGACTAAGAAGGAAGATTCCTCCCAGACAAAAGGTGCTAGCTAAGGAAGCTCCATGTGTGCATGGAGTGCCAAGGGTGGCTCACCCATTTCACAGCAGAGTTGGAGGCTAAGGGCTTTCTTTCCTGGCTGGAACTTCAATGGTTTGGTGTCCCAAGCCCCACGCTGAAATGGCCCGTCTTGGTGTCGTGGTTTTGCCCACCAGCCCATCCCTGGGGCTGAGGATGGTTTTGTCCAGGTGATTTCCGGACAAAAAAACAATCAAAAAGTTCAGTGACGCCCTTGCTAATTACATCTTTAAGAAAACGGAAAAGAAGGTTGTGGCGCAGTTAAAATTAGGAGCAGCAGCCATGTAGAAGGGTGTTGGGCCCGAGGAGGGCCAAGGCCCCCTCCTCCCCCGGCTTGGGCCGGGGGGGGCAGGTGCAGTACTGAAGCCTCCCTTCTCTCTTGTGAGAGAGTAAAGAAAAAAAAAAAGGTTTAAAAGATGAACTGCTTAGACGAGAAACCGCTGCAGAAGAATTCCAGCCATGAGATAACAAGACTTTCAAGGTCAAAGCTGCAGTCGCAGGAGAGAGAAGAAAAGTTCGAAGGGGGGAGAACTGCTTTTTCTCCTTTTCGCTCTCCCTCCCTTCAGCAGGGTAAAGACTGAAAAAATAAAAACCCTGCCACTTGTGAAAATTTGTTGGGGTGAAGAGACCCCCCATGCGGCTCACAGAGGAGCTTGTGGATGCACCAGAGATTTGTGACTTTAACAGAGAAAGCCTTATGCTGGAGTAAAAGCGGCTCAGATGAGGCAGAGTCCTGTTAAAGACTTTGTGACCCTCGAAGGGATCGATGCTTATGCTGGAGCGAGACGGCTCAGATAAGCTTGGGATCTCAGTGAGAGATCCATGCTGCTGCTGTTGAAGATTTATGACCCTGACGGGTATCAGAACCTACGCTGGAACACAAAACGGTTCAGGTAGGGATGTTGGGATCCATGTGTGGGATCCGTGCTGCTGGTGCTAGAGAGAACCTACGCTGGAGCAGAAAATGACTCAGGTGGGATACTGAGATCCAAGTAAGGGATCCAGACTAGACCCATGTCGAGAAGTCAATCAAGGACTGTTCTCCCATGGGGAGGGACCTCCATAGGGAAACAGGGGTGAACTCTTAAACCATTATCCCCTGTAATCCTGTGGAAGAAGATCCATAGTAAGCAAGTGTCCCCTTGCAAGCCTATGGAAGGAAACCCTTCAGGACCTGGGTAACCCCCAGCCTTCAGGTTTTAACCCAGGAGGGGAGTAGGCCCAGCCCTGGAGGCCAACACAGAATGAGAGAGAGATAAAGAAGTTCCAACTGCGAAGAAAGTGCTGCAGAGTTACTAGAGAGAGAGAGAGAGAGAGAGCTGGAATTCCAAGAACAGAAAAGGACTGCATCTCCTCCTTGGACTGATATAAAGGGAAGTGGGGGGAGAAATATCTTTTGTAAATACATAATACATTTTAATTAAGTAAAATTATTGTAGATATAAATCTTTAGTTTTAGTTTGTTAATAATAAATACTCATACTTTTTTTAATTCAGTCTCTTTTTGTCTGCATAAACCTTCTCTCAACTAGTAGTAATTGTATGTGGGGGTATAAAAGTAAATTGAACCAGGACAAAACCACGACACTTGGTCCCCAGGTGGACTAAGAACGAAGATTCCACCCAGACAAAAGGTCCTAGTGCAGGAAGCTCCATGTGTGCATGGAGTGCCAAGGGTGGCTCACCCATTGCACAGGGCAGTTGGACGCTAAGGGCTTTTTTTCCTGGCTGGAACTTCATTGGTTTGGTGTCTGAAACCCTGCGCTGAAATGGCCTATCTGGGTTCCCAGATGGATTAAGAACAAAGATTCCACTCAGACAAGAGGGGCCAGGGTAGAAAGCTCCATGTGTGCATGGAGAGCCAAGGGTGGCTCACCCATTTCACAGCAGAGTTGGAGGTTAAGGGCTTTCTTTCCTGGTTGGAACTTCATTGGTTTGGTGTCCCAAGCCCCACGCTGAAATGGCCCGTCTTGGTCCCCAGATGGACTAAGAACGAAGATTCCACCCAAACAAAAGGTGCTAGGGCAGGAAGCTCCATGTGTGCATGGAGTGCCAAGGGTGCCTCACCAACTGCACAGGGCACTTGGACGCTATGGGCTTTCTGTCCTACCTGGAAATTCATTGCTTTGCTGTCCGAAGGCCAACGCTGAAATGGCCCATCTTGGTCCCCAGATGGACTAAGAACGAAGATTCCTCCCACACAAAAGTTACCAGCTCTATGTGTGCATGAAGTTCCAAGAGTGGTTCAGCCATTGCAAAGTAGAGGTGGAGGCTAAGGCCGTTTTTTCCTGGTTGGAACTTCATTGGTTTGGTGTCCAAAGCCCCGCGCTGAAATGGCCCGTCTGGGCCCCACACGGGCTAAGAACGAAGATTCCTCCCAGACGAAAGATGCCAGCGCAGGAAGCTCCATGTTTGCATGGAGTGTCAAGGGTTGCTCACCCATTGCATAGGAGACTTGGAGGTTAAGGGCTTTTTTTCATGGCTGGAACTTCATTGGTTTCGGATTCATAGCTCCGCACTTAAATGGCCAGTCTGGGTCCCCAGATAGACTAAGAAAGAAGATTCCACCCAGACAAAAGGGACCAGTGCAGGGAGCTCCTTGTGTGCGTGGAGTGCCAAGGGTGGCTCACCAACTGCACATAAGAGTTACAGGCTAAGGCCTTTTTTTCCTGGATGGAACTTAATTCGTTTGGTGTCCAAAGCCCCACCCTGAAATGGCCCGTCTGGGTCCCCAGATGGACTAACAATGAAGATTCCACCCAGACAAAAGGTTTCAGGACAGAAAGCTGCATGTGTATATGGAATGCCAATATTGGCTCACCCATTACACAGGAGAGTTGGAGGTTAAGGGGTTTTTTTCCTGCCTAGATCTTCACTGGTTTGTGTCCGAAGCCCTGCACTCTAATGGCCAGTCTGGGTCCCCAGATGGACTAAGAAGGAAGATTCCTCCCAGACAAAAGGTGCTAGCTAAGGAAGCTCCATGTGTACATGGAGTGCCAAGGCTGACTCACCCATTGCACAGCAGAGTTGAAGGCTAAGGGGTATTTTTCCTTCCTGGAACTCCATTGGTTTTGTATCCGAAGCCCCACGCTGAAATGGTCCGATAAATCCAGAGATGGACTCAGAACGAAGATTTCTCCCAGAAAAAAGGTGCCAGCGTAGGAAACTCCATGTGTGCATGGAGTGCCAAGGGTGGCTCACCCATTGCACAGGGCAGTTGGATGCTAAGGGCTTTTTTTCCTGCCTGGAACTTCATTGGTTTGGTGTCTGAAGCCCTGCGCTGAAATGGCCTATCTGGGTTCCCAGATGGATTAAGAACAAAGATTCCACTCAGACAAGAGGTGCCAGGGTAGAAAGTTCCATGTGTGCCTGGAGTGCCAAGGGTGGCTCACCCATTGCACAGATCAGTTCAACACTAAGGGCTTTTTTTCCTGGCTGGAACTTCATTGGTTTGGTGTCTGAAGCCCTGCGCTGAAATGGCCTATCTGGGTTCCCAGATGGATTAAGAACAAAGATTCCACTCAGACAAGAGGTGCCAGGGTAGAAAGTTCCATGTGTGCCTGGAGTGCCAAGGGTGGCTCACCCATTGCACAGATCAGTTCAACACTAAGGGCTTTTTTTCCTGGCTGGAACTTCATTGGTTTGGTGTCTGAAGCCCTGCGCTGAAATGGCCTATCTGGGTTCCCAGATGGATTAAGAACAAAGATTCCACTCAGACAAGAGGCGCCAGGGTAGAAAGCTCCATTTGTGCATGGAGAGCCAAGGGTGGCTCACCCATTTCACAGCAGAGTTGGAGGCTAAGGGCTTTCTTTCCTGGATGGAACTTCATTGGTTTGGTGTCCCAAGCCCCACGCTGAAATGGCCCGTCTTGGTCCCCGGATGGACTAAGAAGGAAGATTCCACCCAGACAAAAGGTGCTAGGGTAGAAAGCTCCATGTGTGCATGGAGTGCCAAGGGTGCCTCACCAACTGCACAGGACAGTTGGAGGCTAAGGGCTTTTCTTCCTGGCTGGAACTTCATTGGTTTGATGTTTGAAGTCATGCGCTGAAAGGACGCGTCTGGGTCTCCAGATGGACTAAGAACGAAGATTCATCTTAGAAAAAAGCCGCAAGTGCAGAAAGCTTCGTGACTGTATAGAGTGCCAAGGGTGGCTCATCAAATGCACAGGGCAGTTGGACGCTAAGGACTTTCTGTCCTACCTGGAAATTCATTGCTTTGCTGTCCGAAGGCCAACGCTGAAATGGCCCATCTTGGTCCCCAGATGGAGTAAGAACGAAGATTCCTCCCACACAAAAGTTACCAGCTCTATGTGTGCATGAAGTTCCAAGAGTGGCTCAGCCATTGCACAGTAGAGGTGGAGGCTAAGGCCGTTTTTTCCTGGTTGGAACTTCATTGGTTTGGTGTCCGTAGCCCCATGCTGAAATGGCCCGTCTGGGCCCCACACGGGCTAAGAACGAAGATTCCTCCCAGACAAAAGATGCCAGCTCAGGAAGCTCCATGTGTGCATGGAGTGTCAAGGGTTGCTCTCCCATTGCATAGGAGACTTGGAGGTTAAGGGCTTTTTTTCATGGCTGGAACTTCATTGGTTTGGTGTCCATAGCTCCGCGCTGAAATGGCCAGTCTGGGTCCCCAGATAGACTAAGAAAGAAGATTCATCCCAGACAGAAGGGGCTAGCGCAGGAAGCTCCTTGTGTGCATGGAGATCCAAGGGTGGCTCACCAACTGCACAGGAGAGTTGGAGGCTAAGGCCTTTTTTCCTGGATGGAACTTCATTCGTTTGGTGTCCAAAGCCCCGCCCTGAAATGGCCCGTCTGGGTCCCCAGATGGACTAACAATGAAGATTCCACCCAGACAAAAGGTTTCAGGACAGAAAGCTGCATGTGTATATGGAATGCCAATATTGGCTCACCCATTACACAGGAGAGTTGGAGGTTAAGGGGTTTTTTTCCTGCCTAGATCTTCACTGGTTTGTGTCCGAAGCCCTGCACTCTAATGGCCAGTCTGGGTCCCCAGATGGACTAAGAAGGAAGATTCCTCCCAGACAAAAGGTGCTAGGGCAGGAAGCTCCTTGTATGCATGGAGTGCCAATGGTGGCTCATCAAATGCACAGGAGAGTTGGAGGCTAAGGCCTTTTTTTCCTGGCTGGAACTTAATTCGTTTGGTGTCCAAAGCCCCGCCCTGAAATGGTCCGTCTGGGTCCCCAGATGGACTAACAATGAAGATTCCTCCCTCACAAAAATTACGAAGTTTATGTGAGTATGACGTTCCAAGAGTGGCTCAACCATTTCACAGTAGAGGTGGAGGCTAAGGCCGTTTTTTCCTGGTTGGAACTTCATTGGTTTGGTGTCCGAAGCCCTGCAGTCTAATGGCCAGTCTGGGTCCCCAGATGGACTAAGAAGGAAGATTCCTCCCAGACAAAAGGTGCTAGCTAAGGAAGCTCCATGTGTACATGGAGTGCCAAGGCTGACTCACCCATTGCACAGCAGAGTTGGAGGCTAAGGGGTATTTTTCCTTCCTGGAACTCCATTGGTTTTCTGTCCGAAAACCCACGCTGAAATGGCCCGACTAAGTCCAGAGATGGACTCAGAACGAAGATTCCACCCAGACAAAAGGTGCTAGGGTAGAAAGCTCCATGTGTGCATGGAGTGCCAAGGGTGCCTCACCAACTGCACAGGACAGTTGGAGGCTAAGGGCTTTGTTTTCTGGCTGGAACTTCATTGGTTTGATGTTTGAAGTCATGCGCTGAAATGACGTGTCTGGGTCCCCAGATGGACTAAGAACAAAGATTCATCTTAGAAAAAAGCCACAAGTACAGAAAGCTCCGTGAGTGTATAGAGTGCCAAGGGTGGCTCATCAAATGCACAGGGCAGTTGGACGCTAAGGGCTTTCTTTCCTACCTGGAAATTCATTGCTTTGCTGTCCGAAGCCCAACGCTGAAATGGCCCATCTGGGTCCCCAGATGGACTAAGAACGAAGATTCCTCCCACACAAAAGTTACCAGCTCTATGTGTGCATGAAGTTCCAAGAGGTGGAGGCTAAGGCCGTTTTTTCCTGGTTGGAACTTCATTGGTTTGGTGTCCGTAGCCCCGCGCTGAAATAGCCTGTCTGGGCCCCACACGGGCTAAGAGCGAAGATTCCTCCCAGACAAAAGATGCCAGCGCAGGAAGCTCCATGTGTGCATGGAGTGTCAAGGATTGCTCACCTATTGCATGGGAGACTTGGAGGTTAAGGGCTTTTTTTCTTGCAGTTCTGGCAGGTGCTTCTTGTCAGAGGTCAAGAAGCTTCTGCAGCTTGTAGAAAGAGAGAAGATGCTGAATAGCATCTGTAATTCAGGAGGAAACAGTTTGTGGCCTGCTGAGCCACTTGGATTCTCACAAGTCTATGGGACCCGAAGGGATTCACCCAAGGGCGATGAGGGAGGTGGTAGAAGAGCTGACCATGCTGCTCTCCGTCATTTACCAACAATCCTGGCTCACTGGGGAGGTCCCAGATGATTGGAAGTTGGGGAATGACACACTGATCCACAAAAAGGGCCAGAAGGAGGACCTGGGAAACTCCAGGCCTGTCAGCCTGACCTCATTGCCTGGCAAGGTTACAGAGCAGATCATCCTGAGTGCAATCACACAGCACCTACAGGATGGACAAGGGATCAGAGCCAGCCAACAACAGTTTAGGAAGGGCAGGTCATGTCTGAGCAACCTGATCTCCTTTTACAATCAAGTGACCCGCTTGGTGGATAAGGGGAAGGCTGTAGATGTGTCTTGCTGGACTTCGGCAAAGCCTTGGACACTGTCTCCCGTAGCATAAAAAAAGCTGGCAGTCCAGGGCTTGGACAGGTGCACTTTTTGCTGGGTTAAGAACTACAGGCTGGCCGGGCCCAGAGAGTGATGGTGAACAGGGCTGCATCCAGTTGGTGGCCGGTCACTAGTGGTGTCCCCTAGGGATCAGTGTTGGGCCCAGTTCTCTTTAATGTCTCTATTGATGATTTAGATGAGGGAATTGAGTCCACCATTTCCAAATTTGCAGAGGATACCAAGCTTGTGGGGAAGTGTCGATCAGCTGGAAGGCAGGAGGGCTCTGCAGAGGGATCTGGACAGGCTGGAGAGTGTCGTGGTTTTGCCCATCAGCCCATCCCTGGGGCTGAGGATGGTTTTGTCCAGGTGATTTCCGGACAAAAAACCAATCAAAAAGTTCAGTGACGCCTTTGCTAATTACATCTTTAAGAAAACGGAAGAGAAGGTTGGTGGCGCAGTTGAAATTAGAAGCAGCAGCCATGTAGAAGGGTAGCGGGCCCGAGGAGGGCCAAGGCCCCCTCCTCCCCCGGCTTGGGCCGGGGAGGGGGGGGCAGGTGTAGTACTGAAGCCTCCCTTCTCTTCTGTAAAAGAGTGAAGGAAAAAAAAAGGTTTAAAAGACGAACTGCTTAGACGAGAAACCGCTGCAGAAGAATTCCAGCCATGAGATAACAAGACTTTCAAGGTCAAAGCTGCAGTCGCAGAAGAGAGAAGAAAAGTTCGAAGGGGGGAGAGCTGCTGTTCTTCTCCCTTTCGCTCTCCCTCCCTTCAGCAGGGTAAAGACTGAAAAATAAAGCCCTGCCACCTGTAG
>NW_026086875.1:0-10336 GCF_022539395.1 Myiozetetes cayanensis
CCCGAAGGGATAGGGAAAGGGGAAAAAAGGGACACCGAACAGGTATACTTGATCAAATTCAAGAACTATACTAGTAATTAACAAAACAGATCTCACCACTTCCCTTAGAAAAGCAGGATTGGCAGACACAGCCAGCACTCTCCGAACCCCCCACGTGGCAGGCCAGCGGTCGCTGCAGGCCTCAGCTTTAGATAAGCGAGACCAACGCAAGGACCTACAGTTCCCGACCCTCGTTGGAAGAGAAGAGAGCGAGGTCTCTAATCTCCAACTTATTTATACTCTGGTTTACGTAAAAATCGTATGGAATACTGGGTACTTGGCCACTTCCTTGGTTACAAACTGGTTACCAGGAAGGCCTAGATCAAAACCATCACATTCTCCACCCCTTATTCCATACTATTTTTACGTAACACCTATATTCTGCCTTCACTTATATCCTTCGTATATATACACATATGGATAAATGTATATAGTCCTTGTTCATTCTTTAGAGCATCCATCTTGTTGTAGAAGAATCAGCATCAGGATTAGCTTGGTTCAGATTCTTGGCTCTTTGGTGACAATTACAGTTGTGGTTTTAGGGCTGGTTCTCTGGTCTGGGCTGGTTTATCACTGGATACCGGCATTAGTTTGTTCAGGTCTTTCCCACCTGGTGACTGGTTTCCTGTAAAACACAACTCAAAGCACATGATTAGTCTTTCCCCAAGGTTAAATTTCCTTGAGGCACACAGTGGATCTCTCCATCCTTTCTCATTACCCACCAGGTATTTCCGGGTCCTTGAGCGAAAACAATCCCACGAATGGGTTTGTCTTCGCCCGAGGGAGGAGTAATCCAAACAGCCTTCCCTAACATACCTCTCAGATGGATCGCTGGAACTTTGTCTCCATCTACAGTGTGGAGGGATTCTGCTTGGGCAGGACCAGCTCGATTGACAGAGCCTCTAGTGTTAACTAGCCAGGTGGCCTTGGCTAAGTGCTTGTCCCAGTTCTTGAAAGTTCCCTCACCTAGTGCCTTCAGAGTTGTTTTTAACAGTCCATTACACTTTTCAATTTTCCCAGCAGCGGGTGCATGATATGGAATGTGATATACCCATTCAATACCATGCTCCCGTGCCCAAGTGGCCACCAGATTATTCTTAAAATGAGTCCATCATTAGCAAATTTGCAGACGACACCAAGTTGGGAGGGAGTGTCGACCCGCTGGAAGGCAGGAGGGCTCTGCAGAGGGACCCGGATAGGCTGGAGAGTTGGGTCGATTCCAATGGGATGAAGTTCAACAAGGCCAAGTGCCGGGTCCTGCACTTTGGCCACAACAACCCCCTGCAGCGCTACAGGCTGGGCACAGAGTGGCTGGAGAGCAGCCAGGCAGAAAGGGATATGGGAGTACTGATTGACAAGAAGGTAAACATGAGCCAGCAGTGTGTCCAGGTGGCCAAGAAGGCCAATGTCATCCTGGCCTGCATCGAGAACAGTGTGGCCAGCAGGAGCAGGGAAGTGATTCTTCCCCTGTACTCAGTGCTGGTGAGATCACCCCTTTAGTATTGTGTTCAGTTCTGGGCTCCTCAGTTCAGGAAAGACATTGAGGTGCTGGAGCAGGTCCAGAAAAGAGCAACCAGGCTGATGAAGGGACTTGAGCACAAGTCCTATGAGGAGAGGCTGAGGGAACTAGGGTTGTTTAGTCTGGAGAAGAGGAGGCTCAGGGGTGACCTCATTACTCTCTACAACTACCTGAAGGGAGGTTGTAGCCAGGTGGGGGTTGGTCTCTTCTCCCAGGCAATCAGTAGTAGGACAAGAGGGCACAGGCTTAAGCTCTGTCGGGGAGGTTTAGGTTGGATATTAGAAAGAAATTCTTTACAGAAAGAGTGATCAGGCATTGGAATGGCCTGCTCAGAGAGGTGGTGGATTCACCGCCTGTGATAGTTTGGACCTGGCTCCCTGCCAAATGCCCGAAAGTCACGACAGCAGCCCCCTTCCTCCCTCCCTTCTCCTCTTAGGGCAAAGAAAAAAAAACTATAAAAAATTAAAGAACTCAAAGTCAAGCTGTTTATATAAAATATATATATATTTACGTAAATTAAAGTTATATACAGTTAAGATGCTATATACACAGTAAAGGGGATCCACTCCCGAAGGGATAGGGAAAGGGGAAAAAGGGACACCGAACAGGTATACTTGATCAAACTCAAGAACTATACTAGTAATTAACAAAACAGATCTCACCACTTCCCTTAGAAAAGCAGGATTGGCAGACACAGCCAGCACTCTCCGAACCCCCACGTGGCAGGCCAGCGGTCGCTGCAGGCCTCAGCTTTAGATAAGCGAGACCAACGCAAGGACCTACAGTTCCCGACCCTCGTTGGAAGAGAAGAGAGCGAGGTCTCTAATCTCTAACTTATTTATACTCTGGTTTACGTAAAAATCGTATGGAATACTGGGTACTTGGCTACTTCCTTGGTTACAAACTGGTTACCAGGAAGGCCTAGATCAAAACCATCACATTCTCCACCCCTTATTCCATACTATTTTTACGTAACACCTATATTCTGCCTTCACTTATATCCTTCGTATATATACACATATGTATAAATGTATATAGTCCTTGTTCATTCTTTAGAGCATCCATCTTGTTGTAGAAGAATCAGCATCAGGATTAGCTTGGTTCAGATTCTTGGCTCTTTGGTGACAATTACAGTTGTGGTTTTAGGGCTGGTTCTCTGGTCTGGGCTGGTTTATCACTGGATACCGGCATTAGTTTGTTCAGGTCTTTCCCACCTGGTGACTGGTTTCCTGTAAAACACAACTCAAAGCACATGATTAGTCTTTCCCCAAGGTTAAATTTCCTTGAGGCACACAGTGGATCTCTCCATCCTTTCTCATTACCCACCAGGTATTTCCGGGCCCTTGAGCGAAAACAATCCCACGAATGGGTTTGTCTTCGCCCGAGGGAGGAGTAATCCAAACAGCCTTCCCTAACATACCTCTCAGATGGATCGCTGGAACTTTGTCTCCATCTACAGTGTGGAGGGATTCTGCTTGGGCAGGACCAGCTCGATTGACAGAGCCTCTAGTGTTAACTAGCCAGGTGGCCTTGGCTAAGTGCTTGTCCCAGTTCTTGAAAGTTCCCTCACCTAGTGCCTTCAGAGTTGTTTTTAACAGTCCATTACACCTTTCAATTTTCCCAGCGGCGGGTGCATGATATGGAATGTGATATACCCATTCAATACCATGCTCCCGTGCCCAAGTGGCCACCAGATTATTCTTAAAATGAGTCCCATTGTCTGACTCAATTCGTTCTGGAGTACCATGTCTCCACAGGACTTGCTTCTCGAGACCTAGAATGGTATTCCGGGCTGTTGCATGTGGTACCGAATATGTCTCTAACCATCCAGTAGTCGCTTCCACCATGGTAAGCACATAGTGTTTACCTTGGCGGGTTTGTGGCAATGTGATGTAGTCGACCTGCCATGCTTCTCCATATCTATACTTGTCCCAGCGTCCACCATACCATAGGGGCTTCAACCTTTTGGCCTGTTTAATGGCAGCACAGGTTTCACAGTCATGGATAACCTGGGAAATAGAGTCCATGGTCAAATCCACCCCTCGGTCTCGTGCCCATCTATAGGTGGCATCTCGGCCCTGATGGCCTGAAGCATCATGGGCCCATCGAGCTAGGAACAACTCACCCTTTTGCTGCCAGTCTAGGTCTACTTGTGACACCTCGACTTGTGCAGCACGGTCTGCTTGTCTGTTATGAGTGTGTTCCTCATTAGCTCGATCCTTGGGCACATGGGCATCTACATGGCGGACTCTCACATTCAGTTTTTTCACTCTGGCAGCGATGTCTTGCCACAAGTCGGCAGCCCAGATGGGTTTTCCTCTACGTCTCCAATTCATTTTCTTCCACCTGTCTAGCTATCCCCATAGGGCATTGGCTATCATCCATGAATCAGTGTAGAGGTAGAGTCTTGGTCATCCTTCTCTTTCCGCAATGTCTAAGGCCAATTGGACAGCTTTGAGTTCCGCAAACTGACTCGATTCACCTTTATCTTCAGTGGCTTCTGCCACCCGTCGGGTGGGACTCCACACAGCTGCTTTCCACTTCCGGCTCCTTCCTACAATGCGGCAAGAACCGTCAGTGAAGAGGGCATAACGTGTCTCTTCATCTGGCAACTGATTATATGGCGGAGCTTCTTCAGCTCGACTCACTGGCTCTTCTTCTTCTTCATCCGCCAGACTGAAGTTCCCACCTTCAGGCCAATTGGTTATAATTTCCAAAATTCCAGGGCGATTCGAGTTTCCCATTCGGACACGTTGCGTAATCAAAGCCATCCACTTACTCCACGTGGCATCGGTGGCATGATGCGTAGAGGGCACCTTACCCTTGAACATCCAGCTCAGCACTGGTAATCGGGGTGCCAGGAAGAGTTGTGTTTCGGTACCAATCACTTCTGAGGCTGCTCGTATGCCTTCATATGCCGCTAAGATTTCTTTTTCCATAGGGGTGTAGTTGGCTTCAGAACCTCTGTAGCTTCGGCTCCAGAAACCAAGTGGTCGCCCTCGCGTCTCGCCAGGCACTTTTTGCCAGAGGCTCCAGGAGGGACCTTTATCTCCAGCTGTAGAGTAAAGTACATTCTTTACATCTGGTCCCGTCCTGACTGGACCAAGAGCCACGGCATGTGCAATCTCTTGCTTGATTTGCCTAAAAGCCTGTTGTTGTTCAGGACCCCACTGGAAGTTGTTCTTTTACGGGTCACAAAGTAAAGAGGGCTTACAATTTGGCTGTACTCTGGGATGTGCATCCTCCAGAAGCCTATGGCTCCCAGAAAAGCTTGGGTTTCTTTTTTGTTTGTCGGTGGAGCCATTGCTACGATCTTATTGATGACGTCTGTTGGAATCTGACGACGTCCATCTTGCCATTTCACCCCTAGGAATTGGATTTCTCTGGCAGGTCCCTTGACTTTATTTCTCTTGATGGCGAAACCGGCCTCGAGGAGAATCTGGATGATCTTTTGCCCTTTTTCAAAAACTTCTTCTGCTGTGTCCCCCCATACAATGATGTCATCGATGTACTGCAGGTGCTCTGGGGCCTTACCCTTCTCTAGGGTGGCCTGAATCAGCCCATGACAAATGGTTGGACTGTGCTTCCACCCCTGGGGCAGTCGATTCCAGGTGTACTGCACACCCCTCCAGGTGAAAGCAAACTGTGGCCTGCACTCTGCTGCCAAGGGAATGGAGAAAAATGCATTAGCAATATCAATAGTGGCGTACCACTTCGCTGTCTTGGACTCCAGCTCATACTGGAGCTCCAACATGTCTGGTACAGCAGCACTCAATGGTGGCGTGACTTCATTCAAGCCACGATAGTCCACTGTCAGTCTCCATTCTCCATTGGATTTACGTACAGGCCAGATGGGGCTATTGAAGGGTGAGTGTGTTCTGCTGACCACCCCTTGACTCTCTAACTTCTTGATCATCTTGTGAATGGGGATCACAGCATCTCGGTTTGTCCTGTACTGTCGCCTGTGTACAGTTGCAGTGGCTATAGGCACTTGCTGATTTTTAACTTGGAGTAGTCCCACAATGGAAGGATCTTCTGAGAGGCCAGATAGGGCAGACAATTGCTTGGACTTCTCTTCAATCACCGTGGCTACACCGAAAGCCCATCGGTACTCCTTTGGGTCTTTGAAGTATCCTCTTTTTAGGTAGTCCATACCAAGAATGCAAGGGGCTTCTGGCCCCGTCACAATGGAATGCTTTTGCCATTGGTCTCCTGTCAAGCTCATATCGGCCTCTACCACTGACAACTCTTGAGACCCTCCGGTCACTCCAGAAATAGAAACAGCCTCTATACTCTTATGCTCTGATGGTATTAAAGTACACTGGGCACCAGTATCCACTAAAGCCCAGTATCTCTGAGGATTCAATGTGCCAGGTCATCGAACCCACACAGCCCAGTAAACCCTGTTATCTTCCTGGTCCCTATCCTTCTCCTGGCAGAAGGCAGGGCTCCTCTATTGGTCTTGATCGGAGTATTCATCGTCCGACTTTGACTTTGCCTTCTTGGAAGCCTTCTTGTTATTGTCAAAGTGGACCTCTATCTTTTTGTGTTTCAGAGGTTGTAGAGCATCTGCATCAATCACGTAGACAACCTTTTTGTTGTTTTCCTTTTGTTGTAACTCTCTCACTCTGGCCTCAAGTTTGGAAGTGGGTTCACCATCCCACTTCTTCATGTTTTCTCCTTTGCTTCGCAGATAGGACCACAGTTGATTTCGTGACCTCCGTCTGGAGTTTCCTCTCCTTCTGCGTACTAAGAAAGGAGACCGTGAACGAGGCCGGGACCAAGATCGAGGTCGAAATCGTGGTCGAGACCATTTTATTGGTCTGTCTCTAAAGTCTCTGTAGTCTATATAGACTCTATCATCTCTATCCCTATAGTCGTCTTCATATCTGAAATATTCATAGGGCCTCTCCATTGCTTCCCTAGCATGGATAGGTCGGTGTCGGGCATCGGAGGACCTTTCCAAATTTTCTGCTATGGTCCGTATCCATGAACACATGGTGTCCACAGTCGGTTCATCCGTTTTTGGATTATATACTGATATTAAGTAATTAAGGTATGATGCAGGGGCACCTCTAATCACTTGCTTCCACATTGGTTCTGTACATGAAATCTTCTCTGGTTCTAAACAGTCATAATAATCTGAATTGCAATAAATGAGTTCCAGTATAGTTAATTCTCGTAAGTATTGGACGCCTTCTTCTGCACTCGTCCACTTTTTCGGAGAACTCATTAAGTATTCTTTAAATGGATATTTTTCCCTCACAGCATGGAGGATTCGGAGCCAGAGACTGAGATTGTATGTCTCTCTTGCGATTTCTTGTTCTATTTCACGGTCTTGAGCGAGGGATCCTAGCTGCTGTGCTTCATGACCCTCTAACAAGTGGCTTCTGGCTCCATTATCCCAACATCGTACCAGCCAGGTGAGAATTTGTTCACCAGGCCGGCGGCTGTAATCCCGTCGTAGATCCCGGAGCTCTGCTGGGGTCATTGTTCGCAGTACCTCACTCGTTCGCACAACTGCTGCTCCAGAATAAGGGTCTCCCCTAGGTGGAACCATTTCCACTTCTCTTCTGACGCTTCTACGTGGAACTGCTCTCTCTCTCTCTCTACCTCTCTCACGTGGAGGCAGAGACTGAGCATGTAGCGGGGATAGACTTCTACTCCGTTGTCTAAGCCCACGAGGTGGAGGTAGCGAGTAGTCCTTCAGACTTTGGGATGAAGGTCTCAACCGTTCTTCTGTATCTTCCGCTGGAAAGTCAGGAAGAGAATATTTGGGCGTCAGCCTTGTCTTTGGTGGTTTATTGGCTATTTGTGCTGTCGCCCCTTCTTCCTTCAGGTGCACTCCCTTTTCCTTTGGACGCGCTCCTAATTCTTTTGGCGCGCTCCTTCTCTCGCTGTTACTTCTTCCTCTTTTGCAGCCGTCCATTCGTCCACTACTACATAATTGGATGGGATAGGTTCCATGGGGCTGGCAAGTCCCTTTGCTCCCTCTTCTTCTTCTTCTTCTTCTTCTTCTTCTTCTCCTTCCATACGCCTTAATCGTGGAACTAGGCCTGTAGCTTCTGCAGTATCCCTTATCCATATCTTCTTCTTAGTTAGGGGGCGATAGTAATTCTCGGGTTGGTAGTCCGGGTCTTCATCTCTGTCGTAGCCTTAACATTAGATGTCATTGTTTGAGTTCCAGTGTCCATGAGATTTACGGTCTGGACTCCAGTTTCAACAGATTTAGTAGAAGTTATGGTGACTTCAAGTTGAGTCTGAGTCCCGCACTCAATTGACTTAATAGAGATGGCGCTAACTTCAGGTTGGGTCTGTGTTCCATGTTCAGTTGAATTAACGGAGACGGCGCTGACTTCAGGTTGAGTTTGTGTTCCACACTCAGTCAGCTTAACAGAGACGGCACTGCCTTCGGTCTGAGTCTGTGTTCCACATTCAGTCAGTTTAACAGAGACGGCACTGACTTCGGTCTGAGTCTGTGTTCCACATTCAGTCAGTTTAACAGAGACGGCACTGACTTCGGTCTGAGTCTGTGTTCCACATTCAGTCAGTTTAACAGAGACGGCACTGACTTCGGTCTGAGTCTGTGTTCCACATTCAGTCAGTTTAACAGAGATGGTGCTGATTTCGGGTTGAGTTTGTGTTCCACACTCAGTTGACTCAATAGAGATGGTGCTGACTTCAGGTTGAGTCTGGATCTCGACGTCTGTGGACTCAATAGGGGCATCATTTGTTTCAGGTGACATATTTTGGCTTTCTGCCTCTGTCTTAGGCTTTTGATAGTGATCTAAGGCAGCTCCATAAGCTGTCACTAGACCCCAGCATAAAGCAAGGAGCTGCGTGTTTGGGTCATCATATGAAAGACATCCTTCAACTAAACAACGTGTCATCTCGTCAGGATTAGACACATGTTCTGGCGTGAAGTCCCAAACAATGGGAGGTGCCACACGCCCTACCAGTTTGCCAAAATTTACCCATGCTCCTTGCCATCCAGAAACTGGCCTTTCCAAGACTCTTCCCAAAGTTCCAGCGAATCCTCTAGAGGTCTGACCTTTTCTACAAGATGAAAAGCAACACAACACCATTCTTCCAGTTTTAAATAACTCTTTCATCGCCTTCACGAGTACTAGGATTGTCACTAAACAATTTAAGTAAAAATTGGAGCCAATTGTAATGATAGGGATCTCCTTTAGCAGGCCTTTGATGTCAAAATTGAGGGAAGTGAAATACTCCTTCCATTCATTCCAATCAAGGAAAGTGAGATACTCTTTCCATTCATCCCAATCAAAGGAAGGGATATACTCCTCCCATTCATCTCCAGTTGGGCGTTTCCCTACAGGATAGCCCAAAACAGGCACAAATATAGCTAGTACAATGAAACAAGTAGTTAGAATAGCCATCGTTATATTATTCTTTCTCTCTGTTCTTAAACAATAGGTTTGTTTATATAAACAAGCCTCTCTTGGCAGTTTTCCGGTAACTGTTCCAAAACAAACCAGGATAACCAAAACAATCTCCCCGTACGGGCCACCAGAAAATCTGTGATGGTTTGGACTTGGTTCCCTGCCAAATGCCCGAAAGTCACGACAGCAGCCCCCTTCCTCCCTCCCTTCTCCTCTCAGGGCAAAGAAAAAAAAAACTATAAAAAATTAAAGAACCCAAAGTCAAGCTGTTTATATAATATATATATATATTTACGTAAATTAAAGTTATATACAGTTAAGATGCTATATACACAGTAAAAGGGGATCCACTCCCCGAAGGGATAGGGAAAGGGGAAAAAAGGGACACCGAACAGGTATACTTGATCAAATTCAAGAACTATACTAGTAATTAACAAAACAGATCTCACCACTTCCCTTAGAAAAGCAGGATTGGCAGACACAGCCAGCACTCTCCGAACCCCCCACGTGGCAGGCCAGCGGTCGCTGCAGGCCTCAGGTTTAGATAAGCGAGACCAACGCAAGGACCTACAGTTCCCGACCCTCGTTGGAAGAGAAGAGAGCGAGGTCTCTAATCTCCAACTTATTTATACTCTGGTTTACGTAAAAATCGTATGGAATACTGGGTACTTGGCCACTTCCTTGGTTACAAACTGGTTACCAGGAAGGCCTAGATCAAAACCATCACAGCCTTCTTCATCTCAACAGAGGTTTCCCTCCTCACCATCATGTGCTACGACCGCTACGTTGCCATCTGCAAACCCCTGCACTACGGGACCCTCCTGAGCAGCAGAGCTTGTGCCCACATGGCAGCAGCTGCCTGGGCCTCTGGGTTTCTCAGTGCTCTGCTGCACACAGCCAATACATTTTCCCTGCCCCTGTGCCAGGGCAATGCTCTGGGCCAGTTCTTCTGTGAAATCCCACACATCCTCAAACTCTCCTGCTCACACTCAGGCTACCTCAGGGAAATTGGCCTTCTTAGGGTTAGTGGCTGCTTAGTGTTTGGTTGTTTTGTTTTCATTGTTTTCTCCTATGTGCAGATCTTCAGGGCTGTGTTGAGGCTCCCCTCTGAGGAGGAACGGCACAAAGCCTTTTCCACGTGCTTCCCTCACCTGGCCGTGGTCTCCCTCTTTATCAGCACTGGTATATTTACCTACCTGAAGCTCCCTTCCATCTCCTCCCCATGCCTGGATCTGGCCCTGTCAGTTCTGTACTCGGTGGTGCCTCCAGTCCTGAACCCCCTCATCTACAGCCTGAGGAACCAGGAGCTCAAGGATGCCATAAGGAAAACGATGACTGGATATTTTTCAGGAGCAAAAACCTGCATCTTTTCTTT
>NW_026086876.1:0-10537 GCF_022539395.1 Myiozetetes cayanensis
ACACCTGGGGGACACACCTGGGACACCTGGGGATACCTGGGGACACCACTGGGGACACCTGGGGACATGAAGGGGCACAGGGACTGTGGGTGTGACTGGGACAGGGACAGTGGGGACAGGGGACGAGGGTGGGGACAGGTGACAAGGACAGTGGGGAGGGGGACAGGGGACAGTGGATGTGACAGGGACAGGGATGAGGGGACAGGGGACAAGGACTGTGGGTGTGACTGATGGGACAAGGGTGGCAGAGGAACAGGGACTGGGTGTGCTGGGGACAGTGACAGAGTAGGGTGGGGACAGGGGGTGGCAGAGGGGACGGGGGGACAGGGGACACTGGGAATGGAGGGACAGGGACAGGGGGACAGTGAGGAGAGGGGATGGAGGAGACAGCAGACAGGGACAGGGGGACAGGGGACAGGGGCACAGCAGGGACAGGGGACAGGGGGGACTGGGGGTGTGACAAGGACAAGGGGGCTGGGCACATCGGGGAGTGGGTGGGGGTGGGCTGGGGCTTGCCAGCCCCAAACTGACACCCCATTTCTGTGTCCCCTGTCCCTGTCCCTGTGTCCCCTGTCCCTGTCCCTGTGTCCCCTGTCCCTGTGTCGCCCTTGTCCCTGTGTCCCCCCCGTCCCTGTGTCCCTGTCCTTGTGTCCCCCTGTCCCTGTGTCCCCCTGTCCCTGTGTCCCTCCTGTCCCTGTCCCTGCCCCTGTGTCCCCCCTGTCCCCAGCGGGTGCTCACGGCCGATTTCTGCGACGGCTGCAAGATCAGCAACGTGGAGGGGATCCAGGAGATGGGGCTGGGGCTGCGAGACGTCAGTTGGGGAGGCCAGGGGTCCCTGGGGGTTCCTGAGGTCACTGGGGGGTCCGGGGTCTCTGGGGGGTCCCTGGGGGTCTGGGGGTCCCTAGGGGGTCCCTGGGGGTCCCTGGGGTCCCCTGTGCCCCTTTCCCTGAGCAAACCCCATGGGGGATCCAGGAGATGGGGTTGGGGTTGAGAGGCTTCAGCTGGGGGTCCCAAGGGGGTCCTGGGGGAATTTGGGGGGCTCTGGGGGGGTCCCAGCACTCAGTGCCCCCCCTCCTGCCTCCCCCAGCCCGAGGGGTTCTGGAGGGGTTTGGGGGAGGGGGCCCTGGGGGGTTCTGGGAGGTCCCAGAGGATTTGGGGTGGGGGGTGTTCCAGGGTGTGTTTGGGGCATCCCGGGGATTTGGGGGTGTCCCAGGGGGTTATTTGGGATCCCAGGGGTTTGGGGGGGCTTGGGGGTCCTTGAGGGTTTGGGGGTGTCCCAGGAGTCCCCAGGGGTTTTGGGGGGGTCCTGGGGGGTTATTTGGGATCCCAGGGGATTTGGGGGTCCTGGAGGGGCTTGGGGGTGTCCCAGGAGTCCCCAGGGATTTGGGGGCATCCCAGGGGTTTGGGGGGATCCCGGGGTCCCTGGGTGTTCAGGGGGTCCCGGAAGGTATTTGGGGTCCCCAGGGGTCCCTGACCTCCGTGCCCCCCCCAGACCGCAGAGAAGCTGATCCAGGTGTTTGCTGAGCAGATTTTCTACACCGGGTTCATCCACGCGGACCCTCACCCCGGGAACGGTACCCCAAAACGGGGGACCCCAGCACGGGGGGACACCCAGGGACTGGGGGACACCCAGGGAGTGGGGGGACACCCAGGATTGGGGGATCCAGGATTGGGGGACACCCAGGGTTGGGGGATCCAGGGATTGGGGGGACATCCAGGGATTGGGGGGACACCAGGGATTGGGGGATCCAGGATTGGGGGACACCCAGGACTGGGGGGACATCCAGGGACTGGGGGGACACCCAGGGATTGGGGGGACACCCAGGGATTGGGGGATCCAGGGATTGGGGGGACACCCAGGATTGGGGGATCCCCAGGGATTGGGGGATCCAGGGGTTGGGGGATCCAGGGATTGGGGGGACACCCAGGGATTGGGGGATCCAGGGATTGGGGGGGACATCCAGGGACTGGGGGATCCCCAGGGATTGGGGGGAACCTGAAGTGGGGGACCCTGAAGTTGGGGGTGATCCTGAAATTGGGGGTGAACTCTAAAATCGGGGGGACCCTAAACTTGGGGGAGGGGGAAATCAGAGGAGCAGCCAAAAAGGGGGAGCCCAAAATGGGGAGCTTGAAACTGAGGAGGAACCCCAAAAGTGTGTGTGGGGGTGTCCCAAAATGGGGAGGGGACCCCAAAATGTGAGACTCCAAAAATGGGGTCATTGTGAAAATTGGGGGTGGGAAGGTGGGGGAGGCGTCTCTAGAGGGGGGTGGGGTTCCCTAACCAAGGGAGGGTCCCCAAAAAATGCAGGGGACCCAAAAGGGGGTCCCCAAGGGGGGATTGACCCAGGAGGAGGGGGAGGTCACAGAGGGGAGGAGGGTCCCCAAAAGGAAGGGGGTTGGTTTCTAAGGGAAGAGGGGGAGCAGAAAGACACGGGGAGGGGGTCCCCAAAGAGGGGGTCCCCAAAAAGGGGGGGTCCCCAAAAAGCTGCCCCCCCTGTGCCCCCCCAGTGCTGGTCCGGCGGGGCCCCGACGGCAAAGCTCAGCTGGTGCTGCTGGACCACGGCCTGTACGAGACCCTCAGCGAGAGGTCAGGGGGCCCCAAACCCGGGGGGGGGACCCCAAAACCCGGGAGGGGGTCCCCAAAACCCCGGGGAACCCCCCTGAGCCCCCCTGTGCCCCCCCAGGGACCGGGTGTCGCTGTGTGGGCTCTGGAGATCGATCGTCCTGCGCGACCACGACGGGATGAGGGACAGGGCGGCCGAGCTGGGGGTGCAGGGTGAGGGGGGACCCCAAAACGGGGGGAAACACCCCAAACTGGGGGGGAAACACCCCAAAACTGGGGGTGCAGGGTGAGGGGGGACCCCAAAATGGGAGGAAACACTCCGAAACTGGGGGAAACACCTCAAAACTGGGGGTGCAGGGTGAGGGACCCCAAAACGGGGGGAAACAACCCAAAACTGGGGGGAGCAGGGTGAGGGGACCCCAAAACTGGGGAACACCCAAAACTGGGGGAAACATCCCAAAACTGGGGGGAACACCCCAAAATGGGGGAAACATCCCAAAACTGGGGGAACACCCCAAAACTGGGGGGCAGGATGAGAGGGAACCCCAAATGAGGGGGAAACACCCTGAAACTGTGGGGGGCAGGGTGAGGGGGACCCCAAAACGGGGGAACACCCCAAAACTGGGGAAACACCTAGAAATGGGGAAACATCCCAAAATGGGAAACACCCTGAAACTGGGGGGGCAGGGTGAGGGGAACCCCAAAATGAGGAACACCCCAAGACTGGGGAAACACCCCAAAATGGGAAACATCCCAAAACTGGGGGAGCAGGGTGAGAGGGGACCCCAAAATGGGGGGGGGAAACCCCAAAAATGGGGGGAAACACCCCAAAACCGGGGGGTGCAGGGGTGAGGGGACCCCAAAATAGGAAGGAAACAGCCCAAAACTGGAACACTGGGGATCCGAGTTGGAGGGGGTATGACACCCATAACCTGGAGAGGTGGGGGAAAAAAACCCCAAACCCACATCACAACGGGGACCCCCAAATCTGTAACCCCGGGGTGGTGGTGTGGGGGGGGGATCCCAAAAACCCCCCTGACACCCCAAACCCCCTCTGGTGCTGCCCCCCCAGACTGGGGTGGGGTGGTGGGGTGGTGGGGTCAGTGTGGAGGGTGGGGATCCCCAAAAACCCCCTGACACCCCAAACCCCCTCTGGTGCTGCCCCCCCAGACCAGGGTGGGGTGGTGGTGTGGTGGGGTCAGCATCGAGGTGGGGGGATCCCCAAAACCCCCTGACACCCCAAACCCCCTCTGGTGCTGCCCCCCAGACTACGTGCTGTTCTCGGAGATGCTGATGCAGCGGCCGCTGGGCCGGGGGTCGCTGCTGGGCCGGGGGCGCGCGCTGAGCGCGGAGGAGCGGGGGTACCTGCAGGCCATGGCGGGGCAGCGCTTCCCCCACATCGTGGCCGTGCTGCGCGCGCTGCCCCGCCCGATGCTGCTCGTCTTCCGCAACATCAACACCGTGCGCAGCGTCCACGCCGCGCTGGGCGCGCCCGCGGACAGATACGGGCTCATGGCGCGCAGGTGAGGGACAGGTGTGGCACCCACCGACAGATACGGGCTCATGGCGCGCAGGTGAGGGACAGGTGTGGCACCCACTGACGCCGATGCGGGCTCATGCGGCACGCAGGTGAGGACAGGTGTGGCACCCACTGACAGTGCAGGGCTCATGGCACGCAGGTAGAGGGACAGGTGTGGCACCCACTGACCGGTGCAGGGCTCATGGCACGCAGGTGAGGGACAGGTGTGGCACCCACTGGCCGGTAGCGGGCTCGCTGGCACGCAGGTGAGGGACAGGTGCGCACCCACTGGCCGAGTACGGGCTCATGGCACGCAGGTGAGGGACAGGTGTGGCACCCACTGACCGGTACGGGCTCATGGCACGCAGGTGAGGGACAGGTGTGGCACCCACTGACCGGTACGGGCTCATGGCACGCAGGTGAGGGACAGGTGTGGCACCCACTGACAGATACGGGCTCATGGCGCGCAGGTGAGGGACAGGTGTGTCACCCACTGACAGATACGGGCTCATGGCGCGCAGGTGAGGGACAGGTGTGGCACCCACTGACAGATACGGGCTCATGGCACGCAGGTGAGGGGCAGGTGTGGCACCCACTGACAGATACGGGCTCATGGCACGCAGGTGAGGGACAGGTGTGGGACAGGTGTGGCACCCACTGACAGATACGGGCTCATGGCGCGCAGGTGAGGGACAGGTGTGTCAGCCACTGACAGATACGGGCTCATGGCACGCAGGTGAGGGACAGGTGTGGCACCCACTGACCGGTACGGGCTCATGGCGCGCAGGTGAGGGACAGGTGTGTCAGCCACTGACAGATACGGGCTCATGGCACGCAGGTGAGGGACAGGTGTGGCACCCACTGACAGATACGGGCTCATGGTGCGCAGGTGAGGGACAGGTGTGGCACCCACTGACAGATACGGGCTCATGGCGCGCAGGTGAGGGCATGGGGGGACAGGTGAGGGACAGGTGTGGGACAGGTGTGGCACCCACTGACAGATACGGGCTCATGGCGCGCAGGTGAGGGCATGGGGGGACAGGTGAGGGACAGGTGTGGGACAGGTGTGGCACCCACTGACAGATACGGGCTCATGGCACGCAGGTGAGGGACAGGTGTGTCACAGGTGTGGCACCCACTGACAGATACGGGCTCATGGCACGCAGGTGAGGGACAGGTGTGTCACAGGTGTGCTCAGGTGTGGCACCCACTGACAGATACGGGCTCATGGCACGCAGGTGAGGGACAGGTGTGGCACCCACTGACAGATATGGGCTCATGGCACGCAGGTGAGGGACAGGTGTGGCACCCACAGACAGATACGGGCTCATGGCACGCAGGTGAGGGGACAGGTGTGCTTAGGTGTCACAGGTGTGTCACCCACCGACAGATACGGGCTCGTGGCACGCAGGTGAGGGACAGATGTGTCACAGGTGTGCTCAGGTGTCACAGGGGTGTCACCCACTGACCACTACGGGCTCATGGCACGCAGGTGAGGGGACAGGTGTGTCACCCGCTGACAGATACGGGCTCATAGCCCGCAGGTGAGGGCATGGGGGGACAGGTGTGTCACAGGGGTGTCACCCGCTGACCGGTACGGACTCATGGCACATAAGTGAGGGACAGGTGTGGCACAGGGACCCGTGCCGAATGCTGTGGACTCATGGCACATAGGTGAGGGACAGGTGTGCTCAGGTGTGTCACAGGTGTGCTCAGGTGTCACAGGGGCACCCACTGACCGATACGGGCTCATGGCGCGCAGGTGAGGGCATGGGGGAACAGGTGTGTCACAGGGGCACCCACTGACCAATATGGACTCATGGCCCGCAGGTGAGGGGATGAGGGGGGACAGGTGTGCTTAGGTGTGTCACAGGGGCACCCACTGACCGCTACGGACTCATGGCACGCAGGTGAGGGGACAGGTGTGTCACAGGTGTGTCACAGGGGCACCCACCGACCGATATGGACTCATGGCCCGCAGGTGAGGGCATGGGTGGGGACAGGTGTGTTACCCACTGACCGATACGGACTCATGGCGTGCAGGTGAGGGACAGGTGTGTCACAGGGGTGTCACAGGTGTGTCAGAGGTGTACTCAGGTGTGTCACCCACTGACCGATACGGCCTCATGGTCCGCAGGTGAGGGCACGGGGAGGGACACAGGTGTGTCACAGGTGTGCCCAAGTGTGCCCCAGGGGTATGGGGTTACACAGGGGGTCCCCAGCAACAGCTGCCACCTCAGGGCTTACAGGTGAATGCTCAGGTGTGCCCAGGTGTGCCCCAGAGGTGCCCAGGTGTGCCCCAGAGCCCGGGGTACAGGGGTAGGGGGGGCACCTGGGGATTTAGGGGGGGGCAGGGGGAGCCCTTGCCAAGCACTCCAGGCTCGAGGCCTGCAGGTGAGTGCCCAGGTGGGCACAGGTGAGAGCAGGTGTAACCCAGGGGAGCCCCAGGTGTGTCCTGGGGGAGGTCTGGGGAGCCACGGGGGGGATCTGGGGGTGCCCCTGCCAGCTGCTACGGGCTCAGGGCCTGCAGGTGAGTTTGGGGGGCCCAGGTGTGCCCTGGGGGAATTTGGGGGGGTGGGGTAAGACTGGGGAGTTGTGGAGCTGTTGGGGGTGCCCAGGTGAGTTTTGGGGGTCAGGGGGTGTCCAGGTGAGCCCCAGGTGAGGATTTTGGAGGAGGTCGGGGGGGTGTGGGTGCCCAGGTGAGCTGTGGGGGTTCAGGGAGTGCCCAGGTGAGCTGTGGGGTTGGGGCTGTTTGGGGGTGTCCAGGTGAGCTGTGAGGGGCTGGGGCTGTTTGGGGGTGCCCAGGTGAGCTGTGGGGGTTGGGGCTGTTTGGGGGTGTCCAGGTGAGCTGTGAGGGGCTGGGGCTGTTTGGGGGTGCCCAGGTGAACTGTGGGGGGCTGTGGGGGTTCAGGGGGTGCCCAGGTGAGCTGTGGGGGCAGGGGCTGTTTGGGGGTGCCCAGGTGAGCCCCAGTGACCCCCTGTCCCCCAGCGCCGTGCGCAGCTGGAGCCGCCTGTGCCGGGGGTCCCGGGGGTCTCTGGGGCAGCGACTTTGGCTGCACTGGGAGAGCCTCAAGTTCGAGGTGGCCCTCAGGTAACGGGGGGCAGGTGAGGGGGAGGGTTTGGGGGGAGGGCAGGTGAGGGGGAGGGGTTTGGGGGGAGGGCAGGTGAGGGGGAGGGTTTGGGGGAGGGCAGGTGAGGGGGAGGGCTTGGGAGGAGGGCAGGTGAGGGGGAGGGTTTGGGGGGCAGTGAGGGGGAGGGTTTGAGGGGGCAGGTGAGGGGGAGGGTTTGGGGGGGCAGGTGAGGGGGAGGGTTTGGGGGTCCCCAGGTGGGAGGATGGGTGGCTGTGGGGTCTCGGGTATGGGGGGCCTGGGTTTGGGGGACCCTCAGGTGTGTGGTGTGGGGAATTGGGGTATGGGGGTGGGAAACCAGGTATGGGGACCCTTGGGTGTGGGAGTGATCCAGGTGTGTGTGGGGACTCCAGGTGTGGGGAGGACTCAGGGTTGGTGGGTGGGGGTGGTGCACCCAGGGTTTGGGGTCTGCAGGTTTTGGGTCCCCGGATATTTGGGTACCTCAGGTGTGTGTCTGAGCCCCCAGGTGTGTGTGTGACCCCAGGTGTTGTGTGACCCCAGGTGTCCCCCTGTCCCCCAGGTGTGTGACCCCCTCCGGTGTGTGTGACCCCCGGTGTGTCCCCCCGTGACCCCCTGTCCCCCAGGTGTGTGTGTGACCCCCCCGGGTGTGTGTGTGACCCCAGGTGTGCCCCCCTGTCCCCCAGGTGTGTGTGACCTCCCAGATGTGTGTGTGACCCCCGGTGTGTGTGACCCCAGGTGTGTGTGTGACCCCCCTCCGGTGTGTGACCCCCAGGTGTGTGTGACCCCCCAGGTGTGTCCCCCCGTGACCCCCTGTCCCCCTAGGTGTGTGTGACCCCCCAGGTGTGTGTGACCCCCAGATGTGTGTGTGACCTCCCAGGTGTTGTCCCCCATGACCCCCTGTCCCCTAGGTGTCTGTGACCCCCCGGTGTGTCCGTCCCCCCAGGTTCGAGTCCCTTCGGGCCCGGTTGGCGGCGGCGGCGCTGCGGCTGCTGAGCCGCTGGGGGGCGCTGCCGCACGGGGAGCAGCTGCAGAGACTCCTCCAGGCCTGAGGGGGGCGCTGCAGGGACCCGAACAGCCCCAGAAACGCCCCAAAAACGACACCAAAAACTCACCCCAAAAACTCACCCCGCACGGAAACACCGAGGGGATCGGCTGCAGAGAGTCCTCAGGGCCCGGGGGTGTGCCAGAGACACCAGAACCGCCCCAAATTACCCCAAAAACTCATTCATAAACCCTGAGCGGAGCAGCTGCAGAGAGTCCTCCGGGCCTGAGAGGGCGCCACAGGAACCCAAAACAGCCCCAAATTACCCCAAAAACTCATCCCAAAATAAACTCCAAACATTAACACCGAGGGGAGCAGCTGCAGAGAGTCCTCCGGGCCTGGGGGGGTGCCCAAGACACCCAAAACTGCCCGGAATTGCCCCAAAACCAGTGGCCCCTGCTCCAGGGGGGTGCCAAAAACAACCCTAAACACCCCCAAAACCGACCAAACGCCCAGCAAAGCCTTTCTCAAACCCCCAGCTCCTCCCCCCAGACTGGCTGTGAGCCCCCAATAAACCCCCCGTGACCCACGGGCACCCCAGGAGCAGCTGTGGGGGTTGGTGTTTTATTACAAACGTGGAGTTTTTTGGGGGGTTGGTGTTTTATTACAAACGTGGAGTTTTTTGGGGGGTTGGTGTTTTATTACAAACGTGGAGTTTTGGGGGGAAGGGGGGTGGGATTTGGGGGTCCCGAAGCCCCTCAGAAGTGGGCCGTGACTCGGTCGATCTCCAGGAGGTCGTCCAGGATCTGTGGGATCGGTGGGGTCAGGGACCGTCACCTGTGCCAGCCCTGCCCTTGTCCCAAACCCGTCCCCCATGGGGCCGCCGTGTCCGGGCCCCTCCCCGTTTTCCTGGCCAGTCCCCCGTGTCCCACCCCTGTCCCTGTCCCAGTCCCATGTACGATGTCCGGGGTGGTCCCCATTTTCCTGGTCAGCCCCTCCATGTCCCAGCCCTGTCCCTGTCCCAGCCCTGTCCCTGTCCCAGCCCCACGTACGATGTCCGGGGTGGTCCCTATTTTATTGGCCAGCCCCCCGTGTCCCAGCCCTGTCCCTGTCCCTGTCCCAGCCCCACGTACGATGTCTGGGGTGGTCCCTATCTTCTTGGCCAGCTCCCCCCGTGTCCCAGCCCTGTCCCTGTCCCACCCCTGTCCCTGTCCCTATCCCAGCCCTGTCCCTGTCCCAGTCCCAGCCCCACATACGATGTCCGGGGTGGTCCCTATCTTCTTGGCCAGCTCCCCCCTCTCCATGGCGCTCAGGTACAGGAACCTGCCCAGCAGCTCCCCGTCCAGCACGTTCCTGACCGCGTTCTGGAGCAGCCGCCGCTCCGCCTGCAGCAGCCTGGGGGGGACAGGGACGTGGCAGGGACAGAGGGGACACAGGGACAGGGGGACATGGCAGGGACAGTGGGGACAGGGGGACGTGGCAGGGACAGGGGGGACATGGCAGGGACAGCGGGGACAGGGGGAGTTCTGCAGCAATCCCTGCTCCGCCTGCAGCAGCCTGGGGGGCACAGGGACGTGGCAGGGACAGAGGGGACACAGCAGGGACAGCGGGGACAGGGGGACACGGCAGGGACAGGGGGACACAGCAGGGACAGTGGGGACATGGCAGGGACAGGGAGACACAGGGACAGGGGGACATGGCAGGGACGGGGAGTTCTGCAGCAACCCCTGCTCTGCCTGCAGAAGCCTGAAGGTCCTGGGGTTGAGCCTGGCCAGGTGGGGCAGGGCAGAGCTCAGGGCAGGGCTGGGGGACAGGTGTTGGTGCTACAGGACAGGTGAGAGGGGGCTGTGGGACAGGTGAAGGGGCTGTGGGACAGGTGTTGGTGCTACAGGACAGGTGAGGGGGCTGTGGGACAGGTGTTGGTGCTACAGGACAGGTGAGGGGGCTGTGGGACAGGTGAGGGGGCTGTGGGGCAGGTGAGTTACCTGAAGGCTCTGGGGTTGAGCCTGGCCAGGTGGGGCAGGGCTGGGGGCTGTGGGACAGGTGTTGGTGCTATAGGACAGGTGAGGGGGCTGTGGGACAGATGTTGGTGCTGTGGGACAGGTGAGGGGGCTGTGGGACAGGTGTGGGGGCTGTGGGACAGGTGTTGGTGCTGCGGGACAGGTGAGTTACCTGAAGGCCCTGGGGTTGAGCCCGGCCAGGTGGGGCAGGGCGGAGCTCAGGGCGTTCTGCAGCATCAGCAGCCGCCGGTAGGTTTTCTCCTGCATGGGCAGCAGCAGCCCCAGCCCCCCGTCCAGCGTCGCTGGGGGCACAAAACGGGGGTCACAGGGGGCTTGGGGTCCCCACCCAGCATCGCTGGGGGCACAAGGGGTCCCCAGGAAATC